>NC_091749.1:69596234-69696234 GCF_043380555.1 Nothobranchius furzeri
GAGAGCTCCACAAGCTGATAGTCGGAACCCAGCTCCACCAACATGTTATAGTTCAACCCATTTTCTAAAGTGCAGCATTATGTTAAATGCACTGGGTTTTACCCTTTTACATTTAAATTTCATGGTTAAACAGTACATGTTAAAATCTAAGCTCAGCTCGGCAGTGACCTAAAATACATAAATATAATTTTACTTTCCGAAAAAAATGAAGTGGAGACTCCTTGGACGCTCTATTAGTGCAATTAATGCCACAGCAAGTCATTTTGTCCAACAATTGCACAAAAAATATCCAAACAAGAATACACACACACAGAGACTCAAAATCCTGGAGCAGTTTCCAGGCGAGACCGAGGCTCTACTGAGGCCTTTCCACGGAGCTAGCGCTGTGGTCACGTGGGTCTGATGCTCATTAATTATACAGAATTTTAGGCTTTTAATACACTTAAACAGAAGAGTGAGAAAAAATTCACCCCCTCAGAGTTGTCATGAGTGTAAACTAGATCATTTAAACCAAAAACATGTTTTGGTACCAGGCTGTAAACATGTTTATTTCTGCTGTGAAATTGGTATTTTTAACATGGGAGTCAATGAGGATTTGCTCGCTTCTGACACCAGCCCCTAGTGGATGAGGGTGGAACTGCAATTTTTGTCACTTCCGCGTTGGCCTCAATTTTTCACCTGCATTGTGGGGGCTTGGTTGAAATCCAAAATGGCAGCCATAAGTGAAGGCTGTGTATGAAGGTCTTTATGGTCATCTCTCCTGCAAAAAAAGTTAGATACAATTCTGAATATTAACATAATAATTGGTTCTAAAGAAAATATACATAAAGTATTTTGTTAGAATGATATCATCTTCCCTGTCCTGGTATATACACTCACTGTCCACTTTATTGGGTACACCTTGCTAGTACTGGGTTGGACCCCCTTTTGCCTTCAAAACTGCCTTCCTTCATGTCATGGATTCAACAAGCTACTGGAAACATTCCTCAGTGGTTTTGTTCCATACTGACATGATAGCATCACACGGTTGCTGCAGATGTGTCGGCTGCACATTCATGAGCCTGTGTGAATTGTAGCCTCAGTTTCCTGTTCTTAGCTGACAGGAGAGGCACCCGGTGTGATCTTCTGCTGCCGAAGCCCATCTGCCTCAAGGTTCAAAGTGCTGTGCTGTGAGATGCTCTTCTGCATACCTTGGTTGCAACGAGTGGTTATTTGCGGTATTGTTGCCATTCTATCAGCTCAAACCAGTCTGGCCATTCTCCTTTTACATCAACAAGGCATTTTCACCCACAGAACTGTCACTCACTGGATGTTTTTCCTTTTTCGGACTGTTCTCTAAACGCTAGAGATGGTTGAGCGTGACAATCCCAGAAGATCAGCGGCTTCTAAAATACTCAGACGAGGCTGTCTGGCACCAACAACCAAGACACGCTCAAAGTTACTTAAATCGCCTTTCTTCTTCCTTCTGAAGCTTGGTTTGAACTGCAGTGGATCGTCTTTAGCATTTCTACATGCCTAAACTCATTGAGCTGCCACCGTGTGATTGGCTGATTATTACATTTTGTTAACGTGCAGTTGGATAGGTGTACCCAATAAAGTGGCTGGTGAGTGTATATCAAATCACCAGACTCTTACCAAAACACTCCCCCTATGAAACATTCAAGTACTTCCCCCAGAGGTTCAGAAGAAGTTGTTTGCATTTTATTCATGAGTGAAAGTATGAAGGACAGATGGACTTAAGTATTGAGTCGCGAGCTAAAGTTAAAGAGCAAATTGCAGGATTTTTTTTTTCTAATTCGTATAAAATGCTGTCCAAAAATACAATTTGAAATGCTTATTGGGGATATTTAGTTTTAAATTACATAACAGCAGAGTTTTACTTTTTACTAAAAAGTGGCCTTTCTCAGAAAAGCTTCTAAAAAGGCTCTTTTTTCTAAATCTAAATGCCTTGTTGTCACCTGGTGGTTTTCCAGACACCAGCAGGAGAGTCGGTACTCTCTGGTGGGATTATACATCTCCTATGGTCTGGGACCCCCTCCTTCTGAAATACGTTATTAGCAGAAAACCAAAGGCCATAAGCAAAACATTAAAAAAGCGCTCTTCAATTCAATTTAATTCAGTTTATTTTAGTTTGAAGCCTAGTCTTAAAAATAAACAAGGTGTCTGCGTCACGGACTAAATCTGGGAGCTGGTCACGGGAGAGGAGCCTGATGACTAAAAGATCTTTTTGTCTGAGGTCTTGGAATCAGATTTGTTTTGAAGTGCAAATTGGATTATTTTTAGCACTTCTGCAGCCTTTGAAGATCATTTGCAGCTTCTTTCTATCCATCAAAAATGGATCTGAAGAGAAAGTCTTATAGTTGTGAGCGTTGTCAAAAATGCAAAAAGCAACAAAGCAGGAACCTAGAAGGAAGTCCTTCGAGAGCAGGAAATTACACGCTGCAGTGAGGATCTTTGGGTTTATTTCTGAAGACATTTTGAGCTGAATACAAAACACCAGGAACTGGATGCAAGCTGCTTCACCAGATATTGTTGCAGCCTGAATGAGAACAAAATACTGCAGGACAATATTAATTTTCTTTCATCTTCGTTGTGCAAATTCACTCCGGAGGGTGCTCAGGGTAAATTTCTGTTCTGACCTTGACACATGTAAACACTTTGTCAGAACAAAAATAATTAGCTCCAACACCAAATCTGCATCCCTGCAGGAGAATTCATTTGCAGACATCATATCATTCTGGAGCAGAATTTAAAATGTAGAATGTTGTGAATGAACTCCAGAGCGTCTTTCCCTGAAGCCGGAGAGAAGAACAATGAGTGCATAAAGAGTGGTTAAAGCCAAAAAAAGATTCAGCGTGCAGCTGATGCTCGGAAAGCTATTTAGCTCCTGAAATTCACGTTAAAAAACATGAAAGGCAACAGATGTTGAGAAAAGGGGATCGGTTAGGGTAAGCAGAGCCAAATCCAGATCAAAGGCCGCTCCCTCAGCAGGTTAAGCAACAGTCACATCCATAACCCAGCACAGATGTTTCTGATGGAAGGAGATTAGGGGCAGCACACATATTTCATCAGGATTTGTCGTAGTCACACTGTAAAACTCTAAAGCCGCTCACTTTAGCAGCTAAATAATTCCAATTATTATGCAACTTCTGTCCGGTAGAGGTCATCTCTGCCAGCGTCCGCTCACGATCAGTCATTTCTATCCTCGGATGTCCTTCAGGTTTAACAGTGCAGGGAGGAGGGAATGAAGGCCATCTGTTTTCATTTCAAAATGACACAAATGCTCATCCTGAACATACACTCAATCAAAATTTACTCGGAGGAACTTGAAGGTAAGCTGTACACGAAAAAAAATCTGAGTCGGAGAAGCATGAATACATCTCACTGCTTACAGCAACCAGATTACAGATTAGAATGAAACAGATGAGTTGAACGAATTATCAGATCTAATAATAATAATAACAATAATAACCAATATAAACATGTGGTCAGAACACTAGATAAAACTTCAAAATCATCCAAAACTTTGTAATAATAAAAACAAAATGCCCACGTTTCGATGAATGAGCACTATACAAAATGTAAGAAAGACTAACATCAACAGAAATGTTAAAGCTGCTGCCAGTGGCTCATTGGGGCCACCATGGAAACCAGCCACCTGTGTCCTCCTCCTTCCCTGAAAGGAAGTCTCAGACAAACAGCTGCTGTGTGAAAGCTAGGAAAACAGCAGAATCTCGGATGGCCCCACTGGAGAACGTTGATGTTTCTACTGGGTCTGATGGAGGACACACGAGGAAGTACAAATAGCCTCACTTCCTGTTTTGAGCTGTGATGCAATGGAACCCAATGGGAGCTGGGCTGTGGACTCTCTGGACTCTGAGGAGACCTGCGAGGACACCATCAGTCCCAAAGCAGGTGGAAGAAAAGGCTCATTCCAGCGTTTACCTGTACTGTATGATGAGAGAGTGACATCATCAGCTGGCAGGTGAAAAAAAATCTTCTAACTTGAAGTGGGATCAACAAGATCAGGGGTCTCATTTATCAAACATTGCGTAGAATCCTTACTAAAACCGTACTTGAGCTCATAAAAACAAAAGTACTTACGCCAAGTAGGTTTGTGATCTATCAAACATGGAGTACGCACAGCTGCACGCAATCTCCGCTTCATAAATCAGAGACTAACGAGAATGTTTCTCAGCTGCATTTTAGTCACATCCCGCCCTCACCACGCCCACTTACTGCCATAAATGGTCAATGCAAAGTGCCTTGTGGACCTCATGCATGTACATAAGCCGGCTGTTGCAGCGCTCTGCCAATGGAGATGGTGACCGTAGATCAAGGCAGATCAAAGAAGCGCTATTTCACAGAAGCAGAAATTGAGGTACCTGTGGGTGAGGTGGAGAAATGAAAGGAAGTGCTTGGAGATCACAGCTGTGGCATAACAAATAAGAGAAAATCATCAGAGTGGCACAGCGTTGCTGAAGCCGTCAATGCTGTGAGTTCTTCAGAGAGATCTGTGGCGGATATTAAAAAGAAATGGTCCGATGTGAAGGTGGAGGCCAAAAAAAAGATGTTTTGCCACCTCCAGTGTGTCTGCCACTGGCGGAGGCCCTGGCATCTCTGATCTCCCACCGCTCGTTGTTAGGATCTCAGCAGTACTCGGACCGGCAAGCGTGCGTGGCATCGGCCGGAGAAGGAGGGAGACACTGACCATGCAGAGGAGACGGGTAACGTTTAAGCCGTTTATTAATGCAGATCAAATGTGTCCGTCATTAAAATATTAAACAAAACCAAATCTCGTTTCCCTCAGTGACCTTGGACGAAGGGTCCAACGAGGCATCCCGGGGGACGACCGAAGATGTGGCTGCAGGGTCGGCCTGACCCACCAGTGCGCCTCGGGCGCAGAGGTGGAAAGTAACGAATTACATTTACTCACTTTACTGTAATTGAGTAGCTTTTTTGTATATTTATACTTTTTAAGTCGTTTTTAAAAGCTGTACTTTTACTTTTACTTGAGTACGTTTTTAAAAAAGAATTATAATTCGCTTCATTTTAAATCATATCCGTTACTGAGTAAAAACAAACTATAGGTTTAATAAATTAAAAATATTGCGTGTAGCAGCGTCGGAACAGAAAGAGACACCTGCATGAGCTCCCCGTCTAAACCGTGGGTGGGTGGGGTGGGTGTACACTTCTGCTCAAAAACATCAGCTCAGTCCCTGTGATCCACTCGCTGTTCACCTCCTCTCTCCCTCCTCTCCTGTGGGTTGGAACCCGCACCTTCGCGCACCGGTGTGACGTCATCAGAATTCTGCTCGGTTCGGTAGCCGGACTCGGTTCCGTGTTTGAACTGTGTTTCCCTACCGCTCTGCACGGCTGCAGCAAAATAACGTTTAGCGCTCATAACAAGCGGATTATCAGCGCTCTGCTCATAAAACAGAAGACCTGCAGGCCTCCGTGAGTTAAAACATCCTGATACTGTTCAGGTGTAAACATTGTGCTCCATCCCTGTGTTTGAACTCAGAAGATGCTCCTTGATGCCACAGATATGTGATGATTTAGATTGTTTCTTTATTTTACTCCAGAATAAGAGATTAAATTATTACTAAAGCAGTTAAATTTAGTTAAATTAGTCATTCAAAAGATTCTAACATGCTGCAGGATCCACTGATTTCCCTCTTTCCTATATTCACTCTCTTTCTTAACATTTTTTTAACCACAATTGTCTATTTTTGCTCATTTAAAATATATTTTTAATCATTTTCTCAATTTTTTAAAAATATTTTTACATTTTTTGTTTTTGTGAAGCGCCTCGTGATTTGTATCTTGAGAGGTGCTACAGAAATGATATTTTCTTCTTCTTCAGTGTGTGTGTGTGTGTGTGTGTGTGTGTGTGTTACACATATAGGACTGCATGAGACAGAGTGGTTTCATCAAATCCATGCATCCTAAATCTTGGCTGCAGTAACGGCTCAGGAAAATAACATATTTCATAAATAATGACATCTCTGCAGTGTTTATGATAATGTTTTATCTTATATTGGACCAATCTTTGGTCTGGGAGGTGTAACTTATCGTGATACAAGCCTTTTAAAACATGTTAAAGTGTTACAAGAGGAGATAAATGCATGCATTTAAAGTTCATGTTTGGAGTCCAACCTTCACAGTTTGGAGTCTCACGCTGGTGAGGAGACACCGTTAGTTCTAGTAACACCTGGGCTCCCAAGGCCTGTTCTGACAGGATGGACGTTACAGGACCCTTAAGGATTCCAGTTGGACGATTGGAGGATTATTTAGGAGGATTGGAATGAACATACTGGTTTCAGTGGTGAAGGGTTAAATGAGTGAGTGAACCCACTACCAAGGATGAACTCTGCTAACTTTAAAAATCAGCTGCTCTAAATAAGCATGAAGGTCAGAGAGGAGCTCTAGGATGGACACGGATAAAGGAACTGTAATGTAGAGGTAAAGTAGGGCAGGGCCAACATTAGCAGCTGTCATACGGTCCAGCTGAAATGTTTGACTTTAGCTTATGTGCCAGGTTAGAGCACAGTCTCATGTTAGAGTTTTTCATGAAAACATTGAGATACCTCACACGCTGATGGCATCTAAAAATTAACATTTTTTTCTTTTTTCAAAATAAAGAATAATTTTAATCACAACTGAAACATACACGCCTAGAAAAACCTCGTCCAATCAATGTGCACGTCCTGCTCTCGCTGGCAGAAATCCCTCCATCAAACTGTGTGTGTGTGTGCGTGCGCACACGAGCGTGTTGTGAACTAGTGTTGTGGTTTTGCACTGATGTAGCCATCTTTACGCCGACAAAAATGTAACTAACTTTTACTTTGAGTACATTTTATTTACGATACTTTTTACTTTGACTTGAGTAAAAATTTAGGCAAGTACTTTTACTTGTACTTGAGTAAAAAATGATCAAAGTATTGGTACTCGTACTTAAGTAGGAAATTTTTGTAATCTTTCCGCCTCTGCTCTGGCTCACCTGGAAGTGGCCGGGTGCTAACTGACGCTGTCCTGCAGGCACAGAGGGACATGATTAGTGCGGTGAATGAAGTGAGGCAAGAACTGCACAGAATAAGTGACGTCCTGACTGAAATTTCAGGAACACTTATGGAATTGGTGAAAAAATCAAATATGAAAACCACGCCTTCTGTGTTGGTTCTATAAACGACGCACGACATCCTGTCTCAATCTGGCTCCCTGCTGATATTCCACATGTCGGGGCGGGGGATGCACTTCAGGCTGGTCAAGGTGAGGAGGGGGAGGTAGCCCCGGTGGGAGAGGAATGTTGTTCCTCAGTGCGATGTTGTGCAGGACACCACAGGCCAGAATTACTCTGCATACCTTTTTGGGGTGGTATAGCAGTCTGCCCCCTGACACATCCAAACATCTCCACCTGCATTTAAGATGGCCAATGGCGCGCTCAATAACAGAGCGCGCACGCCCATGGACTTCATTGAATCGCAGCTCCACTGCGTTTTGCGGGTTGTTGAAGGGCGTGAGGAGCCAGGATCTCAGGGGGTAGCCACTGTCACCTGTGTGTCATACCACAATGATTACAATATGAAGTGGTTTAAGTAATATTAGTGTGGATCTACTTACTGAGGAGCTAGCCATCACGCACAGCGCCTGCCTGCAGTCAGCTGCCCTCACTACTGTGCGTCAGGATGAATGAGTCGTGTAGACCCAGGCCAACGTGCCACCACTTTTGTTAGAACCACGTCTGGCCCACAAATAATTTGGACGTTGATGAAATGTGTATTTTTTCTATTTACATAAACATGTTCATTCTCACTCGGAGCCCTTATAGCAACATGAATGCAGTCAATAGCGCCGATTACAAGCAAACTGTGCTTTAATGTTGGCCTGTTCTCCGACAGTGTGGGGAAACTTAGTGTATCGGACTGTCATTCTAATGATGCCATTCAAAACTGCAGGGATGCTCGGGGATGACTGAGATATTCCAGATCTAAGGGTTACATGCATTTGTTATCCAAAGAGACTTTGGGCAGTAATTAGAATAATATCAATTCGATCAAGCCAAGACGACCCTACCTGCCAGCTAACTCCCGTTGGAACGAGCCGGTTGCCAGGAACCCAAGAGTAGTCAACAGCTGGAGGTGCACTGGAATTGAGCGAGTCCGGCAGGTAGGTCGCTTTGGCACCGGGCTCAGCTCAGCACAGAGGTTTAGGAGGGGGGCTCTGGGGAATCTAAATCTGCTGATCAGCCAGTTGTCGTCATGTGCCGGGAAATCTGTGTGATCTCTGAAGCGGTACAAGTGATGCTGCTGCAGGATTTCATAATTGTATCCTTCTCAGCAGCAGCACTGCAGGTGCTCTCCATGTCCAACATGTGTGTAAGCCAGGTCCTCAGTCAACTTAAAGTTGCGCACATTTTTCCGCTAAGTTTTCTTTCATAAATCCCGAAGTTTGCGTGGAAAGTTGCTTATAAGTTTTCCGACCCCGTTTTGTGCGTAAGCAAGCTTGATAAATGAGGCCCCTGAACACTAACTCAGTCACCCAAGACCCAACTTCCTGTGAGCTGTAGACTCTACCTGAGATAAAGGGGGCGGGGCTTTTTGTCACAGGGACATTTCTTACAGATTTTTGATCAATTTGTTCACTTCATTGCATTTATCTCTGCCAAATGTCCAGGTTAAGCTGCACAAGGTGGATCAATAAATGCATGTTTTCTAGGTTTGGATGAAGATGGACAAACATCTGGACAGAACCGTGTGGCCATCTTGAAATCAAAACGACAACAAAAACTAATATTTATGCACCCTAATTGCAATTTTTGTGCTACACAGCAGAAATCATGGGTAGGTTGGTGTTGAAATCATCGACATATAAATATTGGACAACAGAAACATCTGGACAGATAGTAATACAGATGTTGAATCAGTGGTGAAATGTTCTCCACACATTCAGAACCACTGAGACTTTTATTTGAATTTGGCTTCTTTTGTTCTGTTTTCCTTTTCCAAACCTTCTAATCAGCGTAGTCCTCCACATTCATTTTGCATGACTCTTCATGAATATCAGAAGCAAGCAGCTAGAAGCGCTCCAACGCTTTAATCTGGATTTCTCCTTGCTCTACATTCAACAAGCTAGAAGTCTGAAGGCCAGCTCGCTTCACTACCACCGACCCCCCAAAGAGACGTCCAAAAAAAAAAAGTTTGTTTTTATGAGAGAACATTCTCATTGGTCCAGATGAGAAGTCGGCGGTGCGAGACGGCGTTCGGTCCGACTTTAAAGTGGCGTAAACTCACATCAGACTCAGAATGTAGCTGCGGAGCAACTGCTTCGTTCTGCATGTGTCATCGTTTGCAAACAATCACAGTAATTCAGAGGAATGGTGCAGATATCCAATAAATGGGCAGACTGCCACAAAATAAACGTAATTCTGATGAATCGGACTCGGATCTGAGTGTTCGTGTGCTAAAGTCACATACGGCCTGAGGTGAGTGGCGCTCGCTAACTCTCCTGTGAGCTTTGTTTCTAGGTGGGCAGTTTGGGGGAGCGGGCAGCTGGACCTACTCATCAACTGCCACACGTTGCCGGATGATTGCTCAGCCTTGATATCTAGAAGATTGAGTTTCCTCTCGCCGAATTCCGAGTTCTCGAGTCACGTTTTCAGACCGTGTGAAGAATTTTCACTCACCTGCTCTTGTTTTTGCCTCCTCACCAGATTACTCACCTTGGTCAGCATTCTTCTGCCAGACCTCTTGATCACTCTCCTCACCTCCTACCTCCGCCGCCCACCTACCTCCTGGAACCACGCTCCTCCTGGAGACTCTAGGCCACCCACTACCACCTCCAGACCTGACCTCTCTCCCCCCCTCTGGATTCCCTCCCCCTCATCACAGTAAGCTCCTTAATCCATTCATCCAGTTGGTCCACTGCATCCCACCTCCTAAATCTGAGCTTTATCTCCCCAGACATTTCGGTCGAGCCATCGCCTCCCGCTCTTCACCCGCTTTCGTGGTGCTCTTGTTATCATTTAACCAGTTCTGTGTCGTGTGCTGATTCTGATTACGTCTTGGGTCAAACGCCTTCCCGAGACCATGTCACATATTGGTGTTTTTGCTCTTTATTCATCATCAAAACAGAGTTTAAAGGAACGTTTGGGCCGTTTGAAATGTGCTTCTGTTAAAACTAAACATCTTCCTGAACAGCCTCTGTTCAGAAAAATAGCGTTAACATCCCTCAGGGCTAGTAAGTAGAGTGCAGCCAATTTTTTTTACTGTCATTTGAAAATGGCTCTAATCTCCGTTATAAGGAAGTTCATCCTGATGCTCTTTTGTGTAAAATACACTTTTGCGTGTCCGTTCATTTAAAATGGATCTTTGGTTTTTTTTTCTCTCTCAAGAAACTTTAAAAATTTGGATTTTCTGTGAATTTCCAGGCAAAAATGTTAAATATTTCTACTAGGGATGCACCGATACCGATGCAGATACCGATATTGGTATCGGTCAAAGTTAACTGATACCAGGAACCGATACCGATGCAGTTGCTTGACAATGACTTCACTGTAACTTGTCGTTTCTGTTCACCTACTATTTTAGTTTTGTGATAATTTCTATTCATATATTTCACTTTTTATCTACCTCACAGTCTTTTCCAGTTGAAAGCAGAGAAGAAAACAAAATCAGTATTCCAAATCATTGCATTTTTTTTGGTGTGGTAGAAGCATTGGTATCGGAAATCGGTTTCGGCAAGTACTCAGATCCCAGTATCGGTATGGTATCGGTTAGAAAAAAAGGGGTGTCGTTGCATCCCTAATTTCTACCAAACATTGACGTGTAAGATGACTTTAAAAAGCATCACCACCTTAGCTTGTTGGTGCAACGTTTCACCAAGATTTCCCAAGTTGTCTTTCTGAAATGCAACCCAAAGCAGAATGGATAGTTAAGCCCCGCCCACACGATCATGGTGTTTTTATGCATCTAATAAATAAACATGCTAATTGAAAAATACACATTTGAACATGCATACAACATTCAATTGCTTTTTCTGTCTGACAGTCGTGACTACTGGATGCACCAGAGATCAGACATGTTGGTGACAAGTGCTGGGTTGGTGCTCATGGTGACTTTTCAAGATTGTAAACAAACAAAAGAGAAATGGGTGCTGAACGTTTGTAATGGAACATCACATGGTGGTTTGTGAAATTTAGAAGACAAAAGCAATTTTAAGGTGGCAGCATTGGTGTTTTGTTTTGGCTGTACTCAGACTAGCCATTAGCGTATCAATCCTAAAGAACGCAAATTCTGTTGAAGCCCATCGGATGCCAATAAAAAAAAAAAACAGAAAACCTCCAAAATGGACTAAAAATCTTTTTAATGCACAAAACCACCATGATCGCTCAAGTCTGTTCTCATTTCCCAGCACCAAAGCACAAATATTACAGAATAAAACAGACCGGATCTGGGTTGCTGGTTAGAAAGCTATCCTTGAAGATGGAGCTCTGCTGAAACAATGACAGAATGGATCATAAATGTTATTCAGGCGCCGGAACGGGGAGGAGGGTAAAAGTTAATTGGGGACATGTCGGGTTTAAAATTCTCTAAGTGGTTCCTTTTGTTCTGAGCGGCGCGCTCTGACAACAGGTAAAAGATTTATCAGTGATCCTCCACCCAGTAATGGCCTCTCCTGTGAGCTATAACAGGACATTAAAATGCTAATATAATGAAAGCAAAAATATGCAAGGAAATATTTTAGCTGTCAGCTGAAAGAAAATAAAGCACCAAAGAAAATTAGTTAAAGTTCTTTGATTCAGAAGAATTAAGCACAAAGAGTGAGAAATAAAATTAAAATGGTAAAGTTTAGAGTCCGGCAGTTTCTTAAACATTGATAGTTTTTCATTTTCTTAAGTTGTTTAGCAAAAAAATCGATAATAACGTCAGAAAAGTATCTGCTTTATTTTCTGAGCTGGTCAATTTAAACAAACAGCTAAATGGTAAATTAGCTGTATTTGTATAGCGACTTCTTAGGTTTCTACAACCCCCCAAGGTGCTTTACAACACAACCAGTCATCCACGCATTCACAGGCTGGTGATGATAAGCTACGGTGTAGCCACAGCTGCCCTGGGGTGCACAAACGAGAGCGAGACTGACAAACACTGATAGCTGCTGTCACATGAGTCAAACGGCCTCCAACGGTGTGAGAAATACTTGTATTTGTTACAGTTCCTGCTGTTTACTTAGCAAGTTACACAGGTTGGCTTTAGTAGGGATTCAATTCAATTCAATTTTATTTATAAAGCGCCAAATCACGACAAGAGTCGTCTCAAGGCACTTCACATAATAAACATTCCAATCCAGGTCAGTTCATTAAGCCAACCAGAAATAATGTTTCCTATATAAGGAACCCAGCAAATTGCATCGAGTCACTGACTACACACACACACACACACACACACACACACACACACACACACACACACACACACAAACACACACCTACACACACACACACACACACACACACACACACACACACAAACACACACCTACACACACACACACACACACACACACACACACACACACACACACACACACACAAACACACACCTACACACACACACAAACACACACCTACACACACACACACACACACACACACACACACACACACACACAAACACACACCTACACACACACACACACACACACACACACACACACACACACACACACAAACACACACCTACACACACACACACACACACACACACACACACACACACACACACACACACACACACAAACACACACCTACACACACACACACACACACACCTACACACACACACACACACACACACACACACACACACACACACACACACACACACACACACACACACACAAACACACACCTACACACACACACACACACACACACACACACCTACACACACACACACACACACACACACAGCACCTCCAAATCTGAGACCATGGTTCTCGACCGGAAAAGGGTGGCTTGCCACCTCCGGGTCGGGGGAGAGGTCCTACCTCAAGTGGAGGAGTTTAAGTATCTCGAGGTCTTGTTCACGAGTGAGGGTAGGAGGGATCGGGAGATCGACAGGCGGATCGGTTCGGCGTCTGCAGTGATGCGGACGCTGAACCGATCTGTCGTGGTGAAGAGGGAGCTGAGCCGGAAAGCCAGGCTCTCGATTTACCGGTGGATCTACGTCCCAATCCTCACCTATGGTCATGAGCTTTGGGTAATGGCCAAAAGAACGAGATCGCGGATACAAGCGGCCGAAATGAGTTTCCTCCGTAGGGTGGCCGGGCTCAGCCTTAGAGATAGGGTGAGGAGCTCGGACGTTCGGGAGGGACTCGGAGTAGAACCGCTGCTCCTCCGGATCGAAAGGAGCCAGTTGAGGTGGTATGGGCATCTGGTCAGGATGCCTCCTGGACGCCTCCCTGGGGAGGTGTTTCGGGCATGTCCTGCCGGCAGGAGGTCCCCGGGTCGACCCAGGACACGTTGGAGAGGTTACATCTCCAATCTGGTCCGGGAACGCCTTGGGGTCCTGCCGGAGGAGCTGGTGGAGGTGGCCGGGGAGAGGACAGTCTGGAGCTCCCTAGTTGGGATGCTGCCCCCGCGACCCGGATAAGCAGAGGAAGACGACGACGACGGCTTTAGTTACTTTGTGATTGTTTTCCTTTGAGCTGTAAAAATGTACGTGCATGATCAAAAACGATAAAACAATGGAATAACAAAGGAAATCTAAAGTTGTGGTTCTACTTCCCACAGGTCACCTCAGACCCACTTTGGACCCGTTAGGCAGAAATAATTTAATCTACAGGAGTCCTGAAATGTTTGGCTCTTATAAACAAATAAAAAACAAATCTATAACGTTTGGAATAAAATAAATATTTAAAAACATTTGGTTTGTTTTGTTGTGGTTTTCTTTTTCCCTGTTTTGAATGAACATAAATATTATTGAAATGTTTATAAACATAATAATAAATGCATGTGTTGGTATTGGTTTACATCAGAATCAAGAAAAGTTAGACGATATCGACAAACCAGATAAAAAAAAGCATCTCTAATATTAATGATTAGTAGTACACAGTGTTGGGAGTAATGCGGTACAAAAGTAATTAATTACTGTAATGCATTGCTTTTTGCTATAATGTGGTAATGTAAGGCATTACAGGGAAAGAAAATGGTAATATTTACTCGGTACAATTGTCAGTAACGCGGTAATTACAACGCATTTTTAAACCCAGAATCAAGATGTGGGTTTCCTAAAAATTCAAATTGCGGGAAACCTGAAAAAAGATCCAGTATCCACATATATGACGTCATTTATGGACTCAGCTTTGCGGGCGTTCTATGAGCAGAGAGGACGCAGCGGTAACGGCTCAAATACTCCAGCTGCGTCCTGCGCGCGGCCGCTGTTACATTCACAAAATCGCTCCACCAAAACAGTCATTAACCTGCGATCGTTCATATCAGCCCATATTCTCTGGTACTTCATGTACTTTCCAGCTGAGTTCATAATCTGCGCCCCGGTGATTTCAACTCATTGCTGCTGGAGCGCAGCGCATATCAAGCTTTTTATTTATTTTTTTGTGTTCGGTAGATCCCTTTGGCTGATTAGTTAGAAAGTAGGAAACTAGTTTACAGTTTTTCTGGAAGATGGAGAAAACATGCAGCATGCAGGAAGGTTAGAGAGAGAAAGGGCCGGAAATTATTCACATAAAATCAAGAAAACAAAACAAAGTGCTTGAAAAGGAAAAAAGTAGGTAGATTTATCCCCAATACACATTTTTACCAGTGAAAAGCAATAATATATAAGCATTTAATATTTATACATGTGATAGAATCAGATCAACCCAGAAGTCAGTCCCACATCCAGGGCCGTATCAAGGCATTTGGGGACCAAGGCAAATATAGGCTTGGAGCCCCCCACCATCTCACTCCCTGCTCAGATAATCTAAGATGGCAGCGTGCTGAGAGTACAGGTTGTTGTTGCTTTTATTTAATAAACAATTATTTTAAAGCGCTGTTATTATATCTGACTGTTTTAACAGCAATCCTAGATCAGACACCACATCACCTTCCACATATATGTCATGAACTCACTGAGCGTCACATGACCAGATTCATACTGAAGTTGTTTTGGTGAAAGTAACTTAAAGTAATGCAAAAGTAGTGTAATGCCTTACATTTTAAAATCAGTAATATTGTAATGTAATGAATTACTTTAAAATGAGGGTAACAAGTAATAATTAATGCATTACAGTTTTGAAGTAACTTGCCCAACACTGGTAGTAGGATTAGTAGTACTAATAGTGGTAGTAGTAGCAGCAGTACTAAACATCTTTAACTAACCAGTTTAACCAGTTTAACCTTTTAGAGATGCAGGTCTCATGCTAAATCTCTATTTCACTTTTAAAAGAGTACAAAACAACAAGAATATTCCACATTTGTGGAGAAATGAAAACTGCAGTTTGTGTGAATCTAGAATAAAAACATAAAAATAGATTTATGGTTTATTTTTAAGAACATTTTGATTAGTTAACCTGAGAAAACCTGTTGAAACGCTTGTGTGAAGAACGTAAATAACTTTTAATACCTTGACTCTACTGGGAGAAGCCATCTGAAGGACTCGGGAAGGATCTGGCCAGACGATACCGGAGGTGAGGAAAGCTGAGGAGTAGAGCAGCTTCTTCAATCCGAGGATGTTTGAAAGTGGAAAATGACGTTGTTGTCTGAAGAATTTAGTTACAGGAAGATTAATCTGCCTCAGAAACTCGGAGTCACTGCCTCACAACTGTTGATCTTTCACATTTTTTGAGATTTTGCTTAAATTCACTTAATTTAAAGACGGATGGAAGAACTTTGAAGCAGACCCGCCTCCTCCAAACCTCCCAAAACTCGTCCAGAGTTTCTGAAAGTCCACGACATGAACGTCGTGGATCAACATGAAGAGGAAACTCCTTCCTCCTCCCGGTCGCATCATTAACAGCTGAAGTTGCTCGCTCGGCAGCTACAGCTCACATCCCGGCTTGCCATAAATGACTTGTTATCTGACTGCAGCATCTTCTCCAGCCATTGCTGGAAAACCCTCTCTCTGAATTTGAAGTCGGGGCCGTTGGCGCTGTCTCAAGCGCCGCTGCCATCAAGTGAGTGCCTCTTCATTAAACCTCTGAACTGTCTCTAATTACAGGCTGGATCAGAAGGCCCGCGGTGCCGAGCGATGGGCCGGAGAACAACGTTGCTCGACACCAGCACCATGAAGAAAAATGACACGGGAGTCTGAGAGCCCTCAGCAGACAAAACTACCTCACCGTATCTCAGCTCTGCCTCGTGAAGCTGCAGTGAGACGGAATATTTTGCTCCGGAACCAGAAACAGACCTGGTTTCTGCTGATTAATTCAGAGCAGGTCTCGTATGTCAGCTGAAGTCGGCCTGCGCTGATGTTTCGCTCTATAAGTTGGCAGATCGGCAGCAGTGGATTGTGGGGTAGATGTCATCGGAGTCTTTCATCCTGAGACAGTTCCCCTGTCACCTACTCTCCGGCTCTATTTATAACTCGTAACCATAACAACTGCTCTTTTCTCTTTGCCAAATAAAGAAAAAGAAGCTCTTGTCACTCGGCGACTGTGTTTGATACAAAAGGACCAAAAACTTTCATCAGCGCTGTCATGGCCGACGTTCCTCCCACAGGAAGATAAATGAGGATAACCGCAGCGCTGGTTCGTTTTATCGGCCCAATCAGAGATGTAACGATGGCTAGTTTACATCTTACTTATGAACCATAAAATGTGAGATCCCATAGAAATATGAAATATCAATCTGATGGATCTTTGAATATTTTAACCTGAAGATCAGAACTTTTTATTGCAGGGATTAAGCGACACTTCGTATTAACTCCAAGGAAAGAGAGAGAGAGTCAGGTTTATAATAGTTAAGAGATTTATTTCTACGCAATTTAAACAAGACTAACTTTAACACTCTGTGTACTGATGGACTAAGGTGGGGTGAGACGTGAAATGATGATGGTGTGTGTGTGGAATGTTGTTATCAGAACCAGCGGATCCGGAGAAGCTGCTAGTTCTGAGTGGGAGCGACTGTTTCGCTCTAAACTTTAGTAGATTTATAACACACATGAGACGCCATCTGTCGGTCTACGTACCCAGGGGAAGCCTCCGATCAGATCCAGAATGTCGAGGTCCTCTTGGACCCTCCTTGGCACCGAAGCCGGTAGAAAAGCAGCGGTGCCGACCAAACTAGTCTTGGAATGCTTCCAGGTCACGACAGGTTATCACTGGCGTCTCCGAGACCCTGAAGGGGTCGTGAGGTTCAGCTTTTATTCTGAAGGAACCGTTGCGGTCAGGTGTAACTTGCAACAGATTTTATCCAGCTTGTCGAGGTTCTTTTGGCTGAAGAGGAAGTCCGGATGGCCGGTCCGAGACTTCTCTAGAACGCTTTGAACTAAAGAAAAGGTGGCGTGGGATAGTTTTTATAACTGTCATATTTTGGTTTACTGGCGAATCAGAATTTGACATGCAAAAGAGGGTTTCTACAAACACCACAGATAACCACGCCTAGCCAGAAACGAAGGTTCTGATTGGATCAGACAAAAGGAAATGTGTCGTGTGACTTTAGCATTACGTGTCATCAGTGTCTAGTGCAAATGTCCCGGATTATAATAACTTGTAAAATACTACTGATCACAGGATTATAATATCAAGTAATAACATTGTCATTTCACAGACTGATTGAACATTGGGCTCACATTATTATTGGTAATAACAAAGTTGTTGATTATGTGTTTATCAAAATAGTTCTTCATCCTCGTCTTGAACTGTAACAGAGGAGAAGCAATTCAGATGAGCCGAGTGCATGAAAGACCTTGGCCACTATGTCATGTAGATTAGCCTGTCAGAGACTTTATGTCTCTGCTCGAGCAGACACAGCAGAGCATGACCTTTAGGTCATAAACAGGACATTCATGACGCTACAAAGAGCGTCTTGATAATCAGAGGTACAAACAGCTCCTAATTGTCAGAGATGTGAGATGAATGTCACTTAGAAGAAGATCGATGGTTTTGTTTTCTGGGAAGTTTCATCAGTTTGCGTCAGATTTAATGACTTGGGAGAATGAATGAAATGTCGAGGTGACAGATTTAAGGTCCTGTCCCTCCTGAAGGAGCTAAAACCATCTCAGGTGGAGAAAGAAAAGGACTTTTGCTGTTTTTGTCAAGTTATCACATGATCCGTCTGAGCTCAGGGGGTTCGATGTTAATGAGCCGCAGCTGTAGCCTATGTAGCATCTGAGGGACATTTAAAGATTATTAATAATTATTTAATCTTAAATTCATCAGGAGACGAAACACATTACATTTCTGACATGATTCTTATATTTCTAAATTATTAAGATGTTCTTCAGGTTCTGGCACAAGTGTGGTTCACTTGTTTAATCAGTACATTTGCAGTGGTCACTAGTGGGAATGAAGGCCTTGCAAGCCTTACTCAGGGGGAAAATGCTCAGATGTTCTTGTCTTAGGAGCAGAATGTCAGCTCAACACGATCAGGTCTGGAGTCTCATTTCCTGATATTCTAACATCTCTCCTCTGATTGGCTAACAGCAACACAACTCTACCACTGACTCTGTTTGCTCTGCAACGTTGATGTTTTGTCTACACAAGTAACACAAACCTGGAGGAGTTCTGCTGTGTGGTGGAGTAGCTAATGCTAACGTTAGCTTTTGCTAGCAGAGACGTTCTCTGCTGTTTCCTGGACGCTAAACCAACAACAGCCTTCCCCGTCGTGAGGCAACATGGGTGAGTCCAGGAAGTGACAGTGTGACGTAGATCTGTCAGGATTTTCTAATCCTAGAGTTTCACCGTCTGTTTTCTATCAGAAGCTAAAGCAGGAGATAGGTGTAGGAGACTATTTTCCTGTTCAGCCTGCATGAAAACCTCAGTGACCCATTATGATCAGAAATAATCATTAAAAATGTTGTTTTCTGTGAACCACACCTTTAAGGCCTCTAACGCTACCAGAGTTAGGAGAGATCAGATTTCTCTTTCTCTTCCTGTTGAAGCGGAGTTTTCCTCTCCACTGTCGCCACACGCGTGCTCAGAATGGGGTTTGCTGAGATCCCTTTAGTTATGCTGCTATAGGTTTAGAGGACAAACTGACCACACCAGCTCACTCTGCTGGCTTTACTCTTAACTCTGTGTTTTTATGTTATCCTCATTTCTCTGATTTACGAACATTTAATGTGAACTTGATAAGGTTATGTAACCAGTTGTATTAACATTCATGTAACACCAATGTAGTAGAATAATGTCTAACTCATTGCTCAAATATCTACATTTTAAAGTCATTTTTGGTTCATGATACAGGAATTAAATTCACATCAAAGTGTTGACTTACCATTTAAAGCACTAATGAGGAATTTTGCTAATGAAGACGTGACGGGGTGAGTGTCACTGTATGCCGATTGATCACGCGCCCTGGCTACTTAACCAGGGGGATGTCCCTCTGGCTGACTGGTTAGCGTGTGTGACTCTCACCCGGGAGTCTGGGGACTGAATCCCGCCTGAGCCCTCGTTTCTCCACCTTGCCACAAACACACAGATAAATGCAAAAACACTATGACCTGCTTTTCTTCTTCTGATAAAACAGTAAAACACCTGAGAAGTCAGCATTAACTTAGTTAGAAACTCCTCCCATGCGATGCACCGAATATCGAACTGAACTTAAAATCTCATCACCGAGAAACAAAGCAGGAGCGCCTGACTCCCTCAGAAACAGATGCGGCCTTTAGCCGATGGGGGTGAAGCTGCTGTTTGACATCTCCATGCTCTCAGGATCCCAGAAACTTTAGTGAAGACTAATTGCTCCCAAAGGGACCAATCCTGCAGTCACACCTAAACGAACCTGAAACATCCGAAAACGTCACGCAAGCCTCCACGTCACAGATCCCAGATCAGCACAACAACGCTGGAGATTCTGGGTGGAGGAGGAGGGCAGGGGTGGGGGTGGGGGTGAGCAATTCCTGAGCCAAGAGAGAAAAACTGAAAGTGCTTACTTGGAACAGCTTCGATAGAAAATAAATCAGGAAGACTTTTTGTCTCGTTTTGTAGCAGCGAGGGTGTGTGTGTGCGTGTGTGTGTGTGTGTGTGTGTGTGTGTGTGTGTGTGTGTGTGTGTGTGTGTGGGTGGATGGTGGGATATTATGCCTTATTATCTAATCTTATCATTTCTGAAAGTTTCGACCTTGTTTGTAATGTTATTTGGAGAGCTCTGAAAGATTATAATGGGATGTTCTTGTTTTCAAATGAAACCACAGAGGGGCTGAGTAAACGCCCTGAGATGATTTTTCCAGTTTGTTTAAGGCCAGCACACAACAAAGAGATCAAGCATGACCTTCAGGATGTTTATGGATGGACTGTTGGAGCGCCTCAGGAACACGGTCTGTCCAACAACATCCAGAATGCAACAGAAAAAGAAAAGTCTCTGGAATTATGCTTCTTTTTGTGGAATTTTGCTTTTGATCAGACGACTATCCTAAAAAGAAGGATGTTGAATATTAATCAGATGTTCTCATTGGATCGTAGTTGAGAATCATGGCTCCAAAATGAGTTTACAGCTTTAAACATTCAGTAAATGTGTTTAATTGCATCTCAGATACATAAAAGCAAAGGAAAGAGGCAACCGTTGGAGGTTGATGGGATCACTAAGGCCCGGTTTGCACGACAGGGAGTCCACACGTGGAGGTAACGTGATGGTTCTCCACTCAACTCAACTTCATTTGTAAATCGTGCCTTACAGGCAAAAAGATGCCACCAAGGCGCTCCACTGATCAAGTAAAAACATAAAACATTAAACCCAGAAGATAAAAACAGTGTATCACAAGATACAGATAAAAATACAGTGAGTGCACAAATCGCTATAAGTTAAACAATTAAGACTAGTTAGAAAGGTTAAAAGACAGATAATAAAAGTAGGTTTTTAGCCTTGCCTTAAAAACCGCAACAGAGGTGGAGGCCCTTATGCTGAGAGGAAGCTCGTTCCAAAGCTTAGGACCTGCCACAGCAAAGGCCCTATCACCACGTGTCTTTAGGTGCGATCTTGGTACCGAGAGGAGCATGAGGTTCTCTGAGCGGAGAGGCCGCGCAGGGGTGTACGGTTGAAGCAGTGACACCACGTAAGGAGGGGCCAAACCATTTAACGTTTTAAAAACCAGTAAGAGTATTTTAAAATGAATCCTTACATTAACGGGCAGCCAATGAAGCTCAGCCAGGACCGGAGTAATGTGGTCATGCTTGCGCCTGCCCTCTAAAAATCTGGCAGCAGCATTCTGCACCATTTGCAACCTGGAAATTGAACCCTTGCTCACACCGAATAAAACAGAGTTACAGTAGTCCAATCGCACCGTGATAAAGGCATGGACTACCATCTCAAGATCATGTGACAAGAAAGGTTTGATCTTTGCCAGCCGACGAAGGTGGAAAAAGGAGGAGGAGATCACTCCATTGATGTGGTTGTCAAAACTAAGGACGCTATCCAGTTTAACACCAAGATTAGTCACCAATGTAGTCAGCTGGCCATTAAATGACCCACAGTCAGTTAGGGAAGAGTCACAATATCTGCTTGGAGCAAACAATATAGCCTCTGTTTTGTGATCATTTAGGCTCAGAAAATTTTCACTCGTCCAGGTCTTGATCTCCCTCAAACAGTTTGTAAGAGTAGAAATAGAGACCACTTGACGTGTTCAGAGGCAGGTACAGCTGAAAATCGTCAGCATAAAGGTGGAATTGAACTCCAAGCTCACGACAGATGTCACCTAAGGGCAGAATGAAAACAGAAAACAACAGAGGTCCCAATATCGAGCCCTGTGGTACCCCCCAGAGTAGATCAGAGTACTCTGAGGAATAACTTCCCATCCTTACAAACATTTTTCGATTTGTCCGGTATGATCGGAACCAATCCAGGGCTAACCCATAAATCCCGACATAATGATGTAGACGGTGAAGCAGCACTTCACGGTCTGTCGTGTTAAAGGCTGCCGTGAGGTCCAGCAGAAGCAACAACATAGAATTACCGCTATCAGTAGCTAGATAAATGTCATTGAGCACTCTAACCAGTGCAGTCTCCGTGCTGTGTAGAGCTCTGAAGCCAGACTGGGGAAGTCTCATAAATGGCATTCTCATCCATAAAAACCAAGAGCTGGTGGTAAACACATTTCTCTAGTGCCTTACTTAAGAATGGAAGTTTAGAAATGGGCCTGTAGTTTGCAGCCAGCGAAGCATCCAGTCCAGGCTGTTTGAGCAAAGGTTGAATTACCGCCTTTTTAAAATCGTCAGGGACTATACCAGAACTGAGACTCATGTTAATTATGTGCAACATTAAAGGGGCGACTACTGGAAAGACTTCTTTAAAGAGGCGCGTTGGCGTCACTTCATCCGGCGAGCCGCTCGGCTTAGCCTTCCCAGCGATCTTGATCAAATCATCTAGACTAATTTGTTGAAATGCTACCAAACCTCTGATGGCAGAAACAGAACGGCCACATACCGGTGCCCTAGACATGCTAGCCCGGAGCGCAGCAACTTTCCCAATAAAAAAGTCACGGAACTCATCACACATTTCAGCTGAAGCCTGCACCACATGATGATGATTCAATTTCAGAACTGAGTTAATTGCTGCATAAAGTACTCTGGGGTTGTTCGAGTTTAAAGAAATGAGATTGGAATAATATGCAAATTTTGCAGATCTAACTGCCTCTTGGTAAGATTTCCAACTGTCACGTAGAGCAGTTAGGCAAACATGCAGATTATCCTTCTTCCACTGTCTCTCGTATCTTCTGCATGTCCTTCTTGCGGCACGAGTAGCGTCCGTTGACCATAAATTTACCAAACGTTTTCCCCTCCTGGGCTATAACGGCACAACAGTGTTAAGGATAGCCTCACAGGTCTCATTAAAACAAGTAAGCAATCCGTCCAGTGAGGACTCGTCTGATAAATCAAAGAAGGCTTGTTCAAACAGCGACGTGAAATGAGTTGCAGTGTCAGAGTTCACATGACGACTATACCTACTGGGGGCAACAGGTGCCAGCAAATTACTATGCAGAGTAGTCTCAAATAATATCAGATTATGGTCTGATAAAACTGCATCCTTAATAGTCAGATTATCTACTGAACACCCCAGTGATAACACAAGATCCAGTGTGTGGCCACATTCCTGTGTGGCCGCATTAACCCACTGCGTAAAAGTCAAAGAGTTCACAAGGTTGATGAAGTCTGAGACTAAAGGTTTTCCAGGACAGCAGATATGAATATTAAAGTCTCCCAGTAGCAATATCCGCTCGTATCTAGCAGCCCAGCTCGCCAGGACGTCTGAAAACTCTGGCAAAAAATCCTTATTGTATTTCGGGGGTCTACGTTCTACAGCACAGAGGATTAGTTGCGGATGACCAAGTTTGAATAAGCACAGTTCAAGACTAGTATTAGGAGACCAGGACTGCAAATGTTTCATCTTCAGATTAGCTTTATAAATAACCACCAATCCACCGCCACGTTCAGCGGTCCTCGGCACATTAATAAAAGCACAGTCAGCTGGGATCAGTTCATTAAAAACAGCGGACTCACCAGAAAGAATCCATGACTCCGTCACACAGAGGATGTCGAGAACATGCGCTGTAAAAACTTCATTCACAATGAATGTTTTGTTAGCCGCAGACCTAGCATTGACCAGGCCCCACCTTAAGGATACTTCAGAGCTGCTGATGGTGGAAGAAGCTCTAGCAATGATCGGAGATTCCTCAGATCGGCTCGTCTCCGACTGAACCTCCGAAAGGGTGGGGAGTGCTTACCATACTACCATGAACAGCCGGCAGCAGGAACGAGCCACGAATCCACCGGATCCACCCCACGCCACGGCGCCAGGAACCGAGTGGACGAACACAAGACCACTCGCGAACCACCAGAAAAGGTAAGCTTCAATACTTTCAGCTTGACGAGCCGTCCACCCCGACAGCCTATCCTCCTACGTTTCCTCCTAGCAGAGTGCGTGAATGGCGGTGTTTCCCAGCACGCCAAAAGGCCATCCGGGTTCTAGTGTGTGGTGTCCGGCTAAAGCTGCACACCTCACCCGAACCGAATTCACACACCAACATTCCACGGTCAGGTGGCAAACGCTGCAAAAACCTCCCTAGATCAAACATGACCTTGGAGTGAACAAACATCAGAATCAGATTTATTGCCATGTAGGTGAGAGGCTCATCTACTAGGAATTTGTTTCCATGGCGGAGGAAGAACGTGCAGCGTGCTTCTGTCAGCTCGTGTTCTGATTAGCTTTACGTCAAAATTAGCAGGCTGCACGCTAGTTTGTCCTCCATTTCAAACCAAGACAGTCCAACATGATGAATGATCATGAGCGCTCTCAATCTCCTTCAGAGCAGGCCAGACGACTCCTAACCCCCAAATTCCACTACCTCCGCTCCGCTGCGCTCCACTCCGACACGAACTCCGGAGCAAAATCGGTCCCTTTGTAGTCAATCAGAGCAATTCCACTACTGCGGCCGTGCTCCGGCAGTGCGGCGCCGTGCGCCGCCCTCTGTTCCGGCGTCCGGCAAAAATAGAATCGATCCTATTTTTGCCGGACGCCGGAGCACCTCCGCAGTAAATGGACAGAAATTACAAACGCCCAACAGGAAAGGGAGCAAGCACAACTTCCGTTTTTCACAATAAATCGATAAACAAAAGGCGTTTTTTGTTTCATAGGTGTAACCCGGGTTAAAAGATGCATAAATAGTAAAAGATAAGTAAAGTCTAAGAATATAAATATCAAAGAGTAAAATTCATTTGTTCAATTTTCTTGTATATTAAAAAGATCAAAGTTCATGTCAAATGGGTAAAAACATGTTTGCATTGTTTAAAATAAGTTATCTTTCTTTTATTGTGAATTGCTTGTGAGAACTGTAATTTCCTACGGGGATATGGTCTGTGAAGGTAACACAGCGTGGGGAAGAAGAAAAAAAGAGGGAAGAGAGAGAGAGAGCGCGAGAAGAGATGGTGGTGCGTGAGTTACACGGAGTATCCCGAGCGGTTAGCTTGTTTTTATGTACTAGTAATAGGTGTGTTTTGACTTTTTGGAAAGATAAGTCACAGTGTCGGTAAGCTAGTGACATAACATGTAAAGTTTCAGCGTGAGTCTGCTGGACTGTGTGTTTTGTTTACTGCGTCCGTGCCCGCATTGAGTTAAAGTGAGGCTAACACAGCCATTAGCTAACAAGGACTACTGTAGACTGCCGTTTCGCTAAAGTTGTGGAACTTAAACAAGCTGCAGAGGATCGTTACCGGACTGGATAGCGACAGACAGACCCCAGATAGTCACTCTGAGTGCCCGCGTCACTCTGAGTACCTCTGGCAACGTGGGAAGCTTGAAACAAGTAGCTTGTGGAGCACGTGGAGATCACGGACCTTCCTCATCTTTGGCTACTGCGTTCAGAGCAGAGTGCTTTTGAAGGAGCTGAAGACAACCTGTTGCCTGGATTAATCTGGTGGGAATTGCACGTTTCACAAGGTACTGAGTTTATTTATTTATTTTTGCTCGTTGAGTGAAGAACTTCCGGTTTGGAGATCGTTTGGATTTATACTGGAGCAAGACAGGCCTGCAACATAGAGTTTATCTCTGCCGGCTTTAAGTTTAGTTTGGGACTATAATTGTTTTATCACTGGTGGTTTATACTGTGTATGTGGGGATTCTGTGTACACTGGGTAAATTGCTGTGGGTGTTTTGCTTTGCCTGAATACTGAAACCTGCCATTTTATTATTTTATTGTTTTCATTGTTTGGTAAATTAAAGGAGGGTTACATTGCTCTACTTTACATGGTGTATGATATGATTTACTGCACTGTAGACACTAGTGTTCATTTTCGCGTGTAGTGCCATTGTTAAGGAATAAGCTTCATTGATCCCAGAAACAAAAGAAAAGTTAATTTAAGAATATCGTACGAGAGTACACTAGAAAAAGAACCCAAAGCCCATTTATTTAATGGTATTGAGTAAATGAGGGCTACATATGCACAGGTTTAACAACTTTTAACAACTATCAGTGGCGGCTAGGGCTGCTCGATTATGGCAAAAATAATAATCACGATTATGGTGACTGAAATTGAGATCACGATTATTTAGGACGATTTTTCAATTTATGTTGATTTTATTTGTTTTTATTCTGTCATAAAATTGCTCAGGGCACAATCAGGACAAAAATAAGAAACAAGATGATCACTAAAAGAACTCCTGATTCCCAGTATAAAAAGACCAATATACTTATAGCTCATAGTCTATGACCCAAGGGCTATAGACCTTGGTTTAACTCATTTAAGTCTAACCAGTACAGACCCAAATACCAATATCTTGCAAATACTGACAGCAAGAATTACACAGTGGCATTTATAACAAATACATGCAAATAAATTGATGTTCACAAAATGTTGCATAATATTTATTTAGTCATGTCAAGGTGCTGTAGGAGAGTGCACTAGCACCGTGTCCTCAGAGAGATTAGTTATTATTTATCAGCGTGAGGAACTTATTTCTATCTATTTCTACCTTATTTATAAACTATTTATTTACAAGTCAATCAGTTAATGTAATAATTGCCCCAACCACAGCTGCACCCCCCACCCCAACCTGGTCTCACGGCAATCGGGGCAAGCTGCACGTGTGTTTAGCGCGCCGCACGCGCACATTTAGCTGTTTTTAGCTGCTCAGGAGTCCGCAGGTGCGGTGTGTGTGTCACTCACTCTGGTTAATCCAACATGGAGCCGGCTCCGAGAGCCGTTTCTTTAGCGACTGACACATCACTACATCATTCCCTTTCCTAATGTCCGGAAGAACGGTCCGGAGCGCAGGCGGAGTGTTTAGCTAACCTGCAGGAAACATCGACGACCGTTATCCAGAAAGTAGCTAAGGGTTACCAGAGATGTTTCTCAGGTGTTCGCTAGGTACTTTTAAGTTAAAAAGTCAAGAAGGAGGTCTGAAAAGCTGCTAGAAATAGTGTCAAAGTCACTAGGTTGGCAACACTGTGGGAGGAGCGCTTCATTTGCTACTCAGGGTAGCGCAAGCGGGAGGAGCAAATAATCGGCTTGTTTTGTTTTTTATAATCGTTCAAAACTCAGATCGTAATCGTGATAAAAATTCGATTAATTGAGCAGCCCTAGTGGCGGCTGAAGTTTAATTGCACAAAAGTAAGCCATAAATACAGTTTCCACTATCAAAGTAGTCACACTTTGTTGATCCAAACACTGCTGATCTCTCAACACAAATGATGGGCAGATTAAACAGTTCATTTCGATGCTTCTCCCACACAACGGGTGTTTGGATCTAACTTCCGCGTTTATTGCTCGGACTGTATCGCAAGATCTCGAAAATCCCGCGCATGCTTGTTTGCCCACCTCAGGTCTCCGCACTGGAGCGGAGCCGTTGTAGAGCGGGTACCAGTAAAAATTGAGTTCAGAAGCGAGCGGCTGTGGAGGGCGGGGGCGGACCGGAGCGGAACGGAGGTAGTGGAATTTTGGGGTTAGGCTCACAAAATTCGGCCGCTGCTCGCTGCTCCTCAGTTCAGACCAGACGCTTGTTTCTCCGCTCTGGTCGAGGCACACCTCGTAGTTTTTCTTTTAACCACTTGGTGTCCTCCATTTCCTCTCCACCTTTTCTCTGCTCTTTTCCTCCGCACCCCTTGCTGTTTGTGTGTGTGTTTGTACGTGTGTGTGTGTGTGTGTGTGTGTGTGTGAACCTATGGTGTGAACCAGTTGTTAATACACAGTAAAAAATCCTGTGTCAATTTAACTCTAAGAGAGTTGAATTTAACTCCGTGTCAGATAACATTTGGTCCCACTCGAAAATAGAGTAAAATTTACTCTTTTATCAGTGTTACATTTTCAGTGTTAATTTTACTCAAATTTGTGTTAAAATTAACACTGCAATGTGTTGAAATAATTAACACTGTGGTTTATGAACACTTTTCAGAGTAAAATATTACACTTTGAAGAGTTAATTTAACTCCAAAATTAGATATAAAAAACAGTCTTTAGTGTCAAATTTAATTTCTCTATAGTGTTGATTTTTATTTCTCCAGTGTTGTTTTAAATATCTAGTTCATGTAGATCTATCAAATAAAAATAATCTCAGACAAAAGGTAACTTTGACAGCATTTATTCACAATGCAAAGATACTTTACATTCTCAAATGTATAAACAGTTGTAATAGTTGCATAAAAAGTTGGACATTGAAAGCTACTGTCCATAATCACATTACTATTTGTAATCAAACATTTTTGAATAATGCAATCACCACAGAAAACAATATGGAACAACAAGGAGAAGTGAGTCATTCACTCCATATGACATTTGTATATCAAAAGGCCTGGGATACAGCAGGTGGTCAGCATGAAACAAAACCAAATCTTGTGTTGTCCTGGCCACTTCATATGCATGGACATGTTCCTGAAAGCTAACTGTGCATAAAGGCACAGTTAGCAGAAACAGTTTCTCATGTATTATCAGAACTGACTCAATCTGATAAAATATCGGCATTTCAAAATCAACTTTGCCACAAATAACCAGATGAGGGCGGTAAATAAAGCCATTGTGTTTTGCCCAGTTGACTTTCATAACTTGAATACCATGTGGCACTTGCATTGACATGGCAATAACAGAGCCTCCTTTTATCATTTTCAAAGACACCATTTTCCCTGGACCAATGTCTAAACGATTAAAAGTAGAAGAAGATTGCCAAATGTATGCCATATGTCTCTGGTGTTTTTTGGCTAGAGTTTTGGTGATATTTTTAAATGATTTAAGCTGTTTTTTGAAAAAATTGTGCTTACCTTCATAGCGCATGCACCAAGTATGAAGTACAGGTCCGATTTTCTGAATACAACGTGGATAATGGATGAGGAAATGGTGCTTTGGTAAAAGTTTCTTATGTGGATACAAATTCTTGAACAGTTTGTGGTGATCCACAATCAAATGTTTCAAATATACACAAAGTCCTTGTGACAACTTAGGAGACAATACAATGTTGACTATTTGAAGTAATAAAAGAAGTAGATCCCAATGTCGATCAGTGGAGGTTATCAAATTTCCAAAAATGAGAGGAACATTCCTTAGCAAGCACCACGACTGAATTGCATTCAGTCCCAAATCATTAGACTCCTCACTTAAATTCACTGCAACTGGCCGATTGTTTCTTTCCATGAATCCATAATCAAAATTCAGTATTCTCAAATTCAGCTCTCTCAGTGTGATATAATGTCCTTTAAAATGCTGAAACAAAAGCTTTAGTTCGTACTGGGCCACCCCTTCTAAAATGTCATGCATCACATCAACTGCAAAGTTCTCAGATGTATGAAAATAAGTCAGTGAATTTAGTGCGCATGAACTCTTTACACCAAAAACATAAGGAAGAGAGGGATAACCAGCCATCTCTTGACAGTGGGCAGTGTGGGTGTCTTTGGTGCGCAATATTATTTTTGGAGAATCTTCAGAAAATTCTGTTTGGAAGTCATCTTTTTCAGCTAAACAAAACCTGCAACAGTACCTTGCACTAAAAGACTCCACCAAACCAAACAGGCTATGCAAGGCTAAATTATCACCAGTAACCTGGACCAAACTGCCACGAACACAACCACCATACAGTGGAATAACAATGCCATCACTTTCCAACACTTTAATGTCTCGAACAACAGGAGCAAGGATTTCATTAAAACCATATCGTTTAAGATCTTGTGCATGAAACAAAGCACAGAGGTGTATGTTGGCCAAGACGGAATTCCATTTTGGAGAAAAATTTCTTAAAGTAAAATATATTGCACCCATTTTGTGAATACCTCGCTTGGAACCAAGAGGATTTGCAACCTCAAAATCGTCATAAAACATTTGTATCTGTACTGTATGTTTTTCAGTTGAAAACAGAGGATGAGTTTTGAAAAAAGAACCATCACTAATATCTCTGAGTGTTGAGTCATTAGTGTCTAAGCTTATCAACATTTCTGCAGCATACTGACTATTGAATACTGATTGCAGTGTAGATAAAATTGGAATGTACATGAATTTATCTTTAACTACTATCTGATCATATGTTCCAGTGCTTTTATTTCGCCTTGTGTCAAATCTGGAGCCAATTACGTATTCAAGTGGTTCTACAATTTCCCTTTTTTCTGATAAAAATTTTGATCGCTTGTATTCTGAATTAAGAATTGAAAAAGGATTATCTAAGTCGTCAAAACAAGCTTCAACTTTTTTGCAAACTTCTGTTTCTCTTTCATCATTAAATACATGTCTAATGACAGTTTCTTTTGCATGCTGCTGAACATCTTTAACTATCTCTTCCATGGAACCAACAACAGAGTTCACAATGCTTTGGCCTAAACCTGCAGCCTGTAGATCGGAAATTACACTTGCACAACTATTTACAAGGTTAGCTGAAGATAAACCTGACTCGGTCTCTAAACATTTAGATACTTGAAAATCAGTGGAATTACTTGTGTTAGGAACACTTTGACAAGATGAAACATTGGGTTCTTCAACTGAATTAAATGAATTGTCAACATGACACTTGTTTAGATGCTTTCTAAAACCAGAAAAACTACCAAAAGAACGTGAGCATCCCATTTGGCCACATTTAAGATAAAGAGTCCTGCCAGTGCAGAGACCATGGATTACTTTAAGGTGCTTAATAAGGCTGTTTGGTGTACCACGGTCCCTTTTGCAAAGAAAACACTTCATTGTTATGGCTCACCCGATTCTAGCGCAGCATTCTTGCTCGCAACTCTGCAACTCTGGGAGTTTGTTTTGTTTCTGCTACATCGATGTTGTAAACGGTTGTTTGGAGAAAAGTGAAAAAGTTGGTCAGGGCATGACTGTATGACGTACCGAATACATAATGAGCTTTAAAGAGTTCATCAAGAGCTCCCACTGAACCAGTTGCCTTGCATGGAAGTGCATGCTTGTCGATCACAATGAAGAAGGTGTGGATCCTGCTTCTTGTAGTTCCCTGAGCAAGAAGGTAGGGCTGGCAGCTTTGGCTAATATGGTCTAGATGCTGTTGTACACTGGTTCCAGCCTAAGACAGAAAAATAATAGTATTTAGTGTCAAGACTGACAATAGATAAGGTAACTTCAAACTGGGCATTAAAGTGAGGTGATGGGAAGTATATTTTAAAAAAGCGCCCAGCATACCTTTAGGAATCTGATGAGGTGATCTGCGGCTTGAGATGCAGACATCTTTCCTGGCCTCTTTCGTCCTTGTGCAGAAGGTGGTAGCAGATGTAGCAGCAGCAAGATTGCAGACATGTCACTGTCCCAGCCTGTAAAAAAAGACATGCATCTGATTAACAAAATGTTACAAATAAATTAAATTGTCATAATTACCTTTATTACACGCATACCATTTTCATCTTCAGCTGCTGACTCAGTGTTGTGCAGCAAGTGTAAGAGTTCTGGAGTGGGTACCAGTCTATGGCTTTCCACGATAACCTTCTCTTTAATAGAGGTGGGCCACTTCACCAAGAATTTGTTGGCAGTTTCCTCACCAAACAGAAGTCTGAAATCTTGTTCTATCTGCATTGCAAAAATAAAGGACAAAATAAATAAATAAAACCACTATTGGTGACACTTCATAATGTCCAGGATATTTCTGTAACAAAAACAATGTTTTACCAGTCCCGGTGTGTCCAAAAACCGTGGAAAGACTGAGAAGACATCTGTTGTCTTGTCATCGTTGACCAGTGAATTGCGATATGCAAATGTGGCTCTCATCTTCTCACGAATAGTGTCCTCATCAGCAGTGTGTTTCAAAACAGCAAGAGCTGCTTCCACATCCTCATTAGACTGCATTTTGTCAGCAGCTAAGTTGGATTGTCCATGGCCTGGCCCACCAACTTCAGAAAAAAATAAATACATGAGCTTGTGCCCACACATTTGACATTTTATTGCCATCATACTATAACTGATTTGTAAACTTACTTTTGGTAGATTTCCTTACTGATGCACCCTTCTCCTCAGCAGCTTTTCTTTGAATGGTCTTCAAGCGCCATGCAAGGTATCCTGACCCACTCTCTGGATCGTAATAGTGTTCCTATATAATAAAACACAAAGATACAGAATATGTTATCAGTATTTATACCATCAATATTTAGCTTAATGTTGTTACGACATTTTGCTTACATATCCATGTTTTGAAAGGGGGTCTTCCAGATATGGAAACAAGGCAACAATTCCTTGTGCATACATCACTCTGACAGTTCGAGGGGGAGATGTTCTGATAAATAAGCACAATGATGACTGTCACACATTTGATATCAAAATAAATATAGTAAATATGCTATTTTTAGCCTATATAAATTTACCCATGCTTTTCTGTCATCTCAGCAGCTAGAATGTTTATCATCTGTCTTCTGGTGGCATCTGTCAAAGATTTGGTTTTTGCGTACTCCTGCATGATGCGTTCACCACCAGGCTTTGTAGTTAGGATCTGTTTAATCAACTTAAAATGAAATGAAGAATGTAGTCATCAAAAACTGAGGTACACATATGAGTGTTAGATTTAACAGTAATGAATATTACTCACTGCCAGTGCCTCGTAGTTTATGTGACATGGCTTTTTAGGCTGATTTCCTCCATCAGTTGCTGAATCTTCAGCAGGATCACACATGGTGAAGTTCAGAATAATAGTATCATCAGAAGATGCTGAAGATGATGTAGCCAATGGTGATAGAGAAGAACCTACACAAAGTGGAAAAAAAAACAACAACAAAAAAATACAAAGACAAAAGTATATTAAATGTAACTGTGATGCTCCAATCCAAACCTTTAGGTTAAAAATGAACACGACTTTAAATAGTCCTTACCAAGTTCTTCATTACTCATCATGACTCGAAATGTGCCTGGGGACTCCTTCACTATTTCCTCAAAAACCTCAGCATCAATTTGGGTGTCAGACTGGTCATACACCTTCAGATCGAACAGTTTTTCTCCTGGTATGTCAAATTTTAGACACACTAAATAAGAGAAACAAAGGGTAAAGTCTGATGTTATTTACCAACTGCTGACAGGTTAAAAATCAGGTGAATAGGTCAATATAGTTGATTTTAATTAACAGCAGAGAAAATGATCAACTTCAGCAGTTCACACAATGTCTTATGATAAATTGTATAGATTCACCAAGTAAAATACTGTAATATTGTTTTATACTAACCTTCTTTCAGGAAGGCATCAAGTGTTAGGTCAGACAGTCTTACATACTTCTGCTCCCCACTAAATGAAACACGCAGCAGCATTTTCCTGTTAAAACAAAAGTAAAAAAAAAAAAACATTAATTTCCCCTAATAGTGTATAGTGCTTTAGATGAGATGCTTTATTTTAGAAAAAATAAATATACAAAGATAATTTCTATATCAATAATTAGATAAATGCTCCAGTAATAACAAAAGAAAAACATCAAGTCAGCTGCTGCAGCCTGAAATCTTAATTGTGTCTGATGCTCGTTTGTGATAGTGGTTAAACTGGTCGACTGTTGCCTTAAGTCATCTCATAGCCACACACGACTCAATCCAGGATAGAAGGTTTATTCGGGTTCTGGTACATTTTGTCTTTGTGACTGGACTTAGCTTTGTTAGCCATTCCAGGATGCCTGCATCCTTGTGTGAGCTATGTGTATCACACAAACAACGAGCAAAAATAGAGGTTCAGATATGGGGTTCCCAATTTGTCACATACGGTAAGATTTTTATAGGCGATGTAGGCATCAAAACTTTATAAATGCACTTATTTTATTGATGATGACAGTACTTTAAAAATACGTTTCGGCGTTTAAGAAGTTAAAATTCGACAAATAAATGGCTGTGTCGCAAGCAGGACGATGCGCACTTTACCCCGAGCACAGCCACACATCGACTACTCGGCTCGCTTTGTAGGCGTCTGCTGTAACGTAACTTCTTTCTGTTAATTAGTGTCACAATTTTACAACACACAAACTGTTGCACAAGCACAACGGGCAAAACAAATAGTTATTATACATCATACTTTGGTAATGATCTTCTGTAAGAAAAACTAGCATTATTTAAGCGGACATTGCTACTTGCCGAGGAGGGCCCGACAGACTTCCATCAGGTGGTAAGGCCTGCTAGCTTCTATGCTAGCGGTGCTGCGCTGCTACTCGGAAAACTAACTCGAACGATGCGGTCCAACGGTTCCATGTGCTCTGATAGGAGTATGATAGCTTTATCGCAAGTAAGCTAGCAACAAGGTTAGCTAAGAATGCTAACAATGGTGGGTCATATTATATATTTAATTTGACCTAACACTTATTTAATTGTTTAAACTGGTACAGATCATCGACATATAAATATGGTACAGATAAATGTTGCACGTCACAATATTCAGACACAGATAAGTTCAGTATAATGCTAAATTGCTAATATTTCAAAATTTAAAAGTTACTAGAACTTCACCACAAATACCTGCCTTTATTTGGAGCGACTTCTAATGTTACACATATTTTACCTACAGTTTTTTAACTCCATTAACAACAAAATTAATAAATAAGTCTAACTTATTGTATGGTGACTCGTCTCTGTCCCAGTGACCACATTTGACTAAAGCAGCAGTCTGCAGTGTCCTTACTCCTTAATGACAATAGTTACATTACAAAACCTTAACTTGAACAATAATTTCAAAACCACATTAGTAATTTAGAAATGCTAAAATTGACTTACCTGACTGGCACCATGCACTCCAGAGCAAGTCCAGACTGGTTCAGACAAGCACCAAGCAGCTTTTAATGACTCTTTGGAAATAGGCGGGTAAATGAAATAAACTCTCTGTAGAGTAGAAATTAACTCTGCATGTCTGCAGATTTTAACACCGAATTTTAACTCTACAGTTTGAGTTGATTTACTCTTCAAATAGTTGTAAATACTCTATCTAGGTTAAAATTATTTTACACTGTGATTTTAACACCCAATGTTTTACTGTGTAGCTGGCCTACGACTTTCTGCCTCTCTGTCCTGTTTGCTCCGGTTGAAAGACATCCCAAACCACGCCCCCTTCACATGGTCACACACACACACACACAAGTTCGCTGTGTGTGTGGTTTTTATGCAGTGTCTGTTTACGAACACATTTGACTATCACGGAATTGTATTTTGAAATGCTTTATTTTGTTAAATTTACCGGCCTGCCTCTTATGTCTAGGTTTGACTTCCTGCCAGAATTGACGCGGTTCACCCGCGGCTCACGAAAAAAATAGAGCAGACGCCAAAACGATCGCTGCACGACGCGGGCCGGAGCGCCGACGCGCGCGGCGCTTTGGCGGCCCATTTGGGCTATAGAATAGGATAACAATGGCGCCGAATGATGGCGGTCCCATTTTCGCGGCGCTACGCCGGTATCTATCTATCTATATCTATCTATCTATCTATCTATATCTATCTCTATCCGTCCGTCCGTCCGTCCGTCCGCCCGCTACTGAGAACAGATGAGTCTTTAAAAGTGATTTAAAACCCAACAGTGGGGAAACCATGCTAGTCTGGATTGGGAGTGCATTCCACAGGGGTAGGAGACTTTGCCCTGAGAAGAGGAATTTGACTATCATAGTGTCGTTTGAACGCCTCTGCAGTAACGGAGCTCTGGTTTAACGAGGTAAACCAGAAGCTGAGCTGAAAGGCAAAGCTCAACACGCTCAAGCTCGTGTACCTGTCAGCCCCCATCTGTGGTCGTGAGAGTAAGATCATGATCAAAAGAAGAAGATCCGGAAACAACTTCCTCCATGGGACAGCCTCTTCTCCTCAGGGACAGGACGAGGAGCTCAGAGGAGTGCTGCTGCTTCTCCTCAGGCCTGGCGCTGCTTCCCCTCCTCAAACAAGGTCAGCTGAGGTGGTCAAAGTGCTGATTACCTCCTGGTTGAACTTCTCTCTGCTTTCAGGACACGTCCCACTGGAAGGAGACCCTGAGACTAACCCAGAAATCACTAGAGGAATAATTTATCTTGGCTGTCATGGGAACACATCAAAGGAGCTGGAGGTCGTCTCTGGGGAGAGGGATGTCTGAGGTTTCCCGCTGGATCTCTCACCTCTGGGACCTGACACTGAAGCCTTCAGATGGTCTTTTGTGCTTTTCTGTCAAATCTGCAGGAAATGCGTTGGTAACCCCAGCGTAGAGACAGAAAAGGCAGGCGACAAAACAACAGACGTGGGAATAGAAAATCATTTATTGAGAATGTGATCAACAGTTTTAGATGCACAGACAGTAAATCTGGAGAAGCCGAACAAACCCTGAATGTGAGCACACCCGTCCCATCTGAGAGCTCGTTCTCAGCTTCCTGCTGGTAAATACCTGCACTTTGACTCGTAGGAGCTTAGAAATTAAGAGGATTTTCCTTTTCCTTTTCATTAATTGGACTCAAAGGTCTGAGAACCACTGCAGGAATAAGCACCAGGAAGCCCCACAAACAGGATTACTTTGCGAGGATACGCTTAAAATCGACAGAATGGATTGGGCTGCTGTGAAAGATGTGAGCACAAACCTTTAAAAACAGATGTCAAGCTGAAATATGTGTCAACTTACGATAAGTGCATGCAACCATGAAACTGCAGCAGGTCATACATCCATGTGACTGGGCTCCACCTCGCCGCTGGTCACAAGGATTTATTTTGGATACTTGTTTTTAATTTTGTTTACAAGGTTTTGGGAAGCAGATTTCTGCGGTGAAAGACTCCCGGGATGAGGAAATATAAGAAGGCTCACTGAGGTGTGTTCCGAACGTTGCCATGGTGATACCATTGAACCTGAATGAACCAATGCTATTTTCTCTTTTTGCATCATACAAAGCAACAAAGCGGGTTTTTGTGTGAAGGGCTGTGTTTACCCTGCTGCACACGAGTCGACCCAGAGTGAGGGCTATGGTAGGTTGGAAACAAAAGAAACCAAACAACTCTGAACTTTTTAAAAAGCACTTTTAAATCCATTTTACAAACACGTCTTTTTACAATAAACAGAAATAAAACGCTGACACCATAAACCTTAGGTGACTCTGAAGGGTAATTTAAATAATGAACATGTCCAGGGTGACGTGATGCGGTTGCCGCAGCAACCCCACCAAGTCTTTGAATTTAAAGATGGAGAGTGAGCTGTTCACCAACGGCTCGTTGTGTCTGAAGTGTTTGGTGCCCTTCCAAATGATACCAAAGACATAATTATTATTTTTAATTCAGCCGTTATCAGGCCTCCTCTCCGTTATCAGCCTTTTGTGATGAGAACTAGCATGAGTGACTGTGTTTAGTCACGCTGCTTGCTTTGACAGGATAATGAAGCACGAACAATGTCTGGTAAGGACAGAAAACCTTTTGAAAATCACAAAAACCCTGGATTTATTTCCACTGCGGAGGTTTCAGAGCTTTAAAAGAGGAAGATCAGCACCTCAGGAACATCAAATGAAACAAAACGCCTCCAGGTGGATCAACAAAACATCTGGAATTAGTGCAGAATGAATAATGAGCGCATGAGACGAGAGCCTAACGTGCAACGGTTACTAAATGGAAACACTTTTACATCATCAAACCGAGACTGTGCTAATAGATTAAGGGCTGCATTCCTTTGATTGTGCATTTCTGAACAGAAAATACAAAAGGACGACATCCCCGACAGCAGGACGTCCCCTAGGGCCAACCTTGGCTGGCTTGGGAACCTCCGCGGCTCCCGCCGGGGGAGCCTGTGAATGGGTCTGGCAGGAGGGCAGAAGGCTCCCTTAGGGCTGCTGACCCCTCACCTGGACCTGGATTAGGGGAAGACAACAAATTTGTCATAACTTGACAAACACATCTCATGAACAATCTGCTCAGTTTGTCTGGGTGCATGTGTTTGTTCAGGCCACATTATGATTTTTGGATGTATAAAAGCTGGCATTCGGCCAGCGGAGTAACAGAATGAATAAAGCCCTAACCTCCAGAAATTGGCCACACCCACAAAGTGGCACTTGGTCAGGGTCAGACTACGACCAGTTACGTCAAAATTCATATAAACTGGATGGCGGTTGTGGGATTTACAACAACATTTAGTGTCATATAGGGCTGCAACAAACGATTATTTGGATAATCGATGAATCGGATGGGGTCTCGACACGATTAATCGGATTACATGGGGAAATTTTTAAAAACTGCTAGGGAAACGTTATTTCTCTCCTTCCTTCACTTTATTTAACACAACATTATTAGAAAACAGTTCAATAGCAGAAAAACAACATGCCATCACCTAAATTGTCTTATAAGGTGTATAGAAAGAGACCCTCAGCTACACCTATCTGTGACCTAAAATGCTTGGTCCAAGTTAAACAGCTTAAGGGCAATTCTCATCTGTTTTGTTTGATCTCATCTGTTCACATTTATTATAATTGGGGATGTCAAACAACTAATTTTTAAATGTAATTAAACATAGGCTGTGAATTAATCAAAATTGATCACTATTTCCAAAAATGACTGAAAAAATACCAAATAAAACTAAAGTAAATGAATGCCATCCTCCTTGTGATGATGCCCTGGTCAACTGCCATAAAGTCACATCAAAAAATGCTGCTGATCATTCCAATGATCCCAAATAGACTCACATTAGGCCACATGAAAGCAACTGAACCCAAAAATATATTAACCAGTATATAACTGCACTCTCACACAACACGCCTGCAGCAACAGTTAGGACTCCTCCCTCCCTTTTAAAAGCGTTTTCGCTTCTGAGGACATTGTGGTTGTAAAACCACATGCTAGTAGTCTGGCCCCGGTGTGATCAACCAGTTTCTGCGGGAATGTGACGGCGGAACCGGTTCGCAGCAGCGCGAGTCCCCCCCGCTCATCTAATAAGCGTCGCGCTCACGACTTTAGACTCTTTTTTTTTACGAGTTTAGGGCATGTCTAGCCTGTGTAATAATCCGGGACTTGGATGAATCACTTTTGAAAAGTTTTTAACTTACCCGGACACAGAGTTCTCTCCTTCCTCGCTGATGATTCGGCATGCTTGCGTTTAAGATGCTGCATCATCACTGTAGTACTCCCGTGCCATGCTAAGTCATGCTAAGTCTGACCTAAACGTTGCAGGTACCGAATGTCTTCGACTGATTTAACTGAAAATGCTCCCAAACTTAAAAAGTTTTTACTTTTTTGACTCTCTCTGCTTCTGCCATGTTCCTCTTCCAAACACCTGCCGGCTCTCCTTCGCGCTGATCTGACTTGCTCTGGTCTGCGCGCAACGGCGGGCGGGAAGGGGGGGGGGCTTTTGGAAGGAAGAGTTGCGCGACACAACGAATCGATGACACAATTTGTTGCCAACGCTTTTAGTAAACGGGTTTCATCGAATTTATCGATTCGTTGTTGCAGCCCTTGTGTCATAGCATGACATCAAATTTACTGTGCCACTGAGGCCACGCCCCCCAGAGAAAGTGCTGAGTGGCTCACTTTTAAGGGTGAGCTTCAGGAGTTAAGAGGGTTATATCAGGACTGCATTAACCAAGTTTGAAGCTGCCATGGGTAACTGTCAATGAGGAGTTTGTTCAAACAGAAGGTCGACTCAAAATGGCCCACGTCCTCTTTGTTTTAGGAAATGTCTGTCAGACCTTCTGTAGATCTTCAAGAGCTGTCAGAGGACTAACATCTATATCTGTACGACGTTCATGTAAACGTAGAAAATATCTAGAACACTTAACAGGGGGCAGCGGCGCTACTGAGCCATTTCTCTTTGGTTTTGGGTGAGTCCCTTGAACAGACCGGACTAACGTGCAGAATTTCAGGCATCCTGGCCCATGTTCAGGCCTACTACAAGGCTAGTCATTTGGCAAAGGAACGAACAGCATTTGAAACAAGTCTTCACCACCCTTAGTGGCAAACACATAATAATGAATACTAATAATGGGGGGCTGAAGAGGATTTTTGTTTACTCGGTGTGATGCGAATCACTGAAGCCGATCCAACACTACATGTATGATGTGAGCCCAAGCCACATGTCCTGAGCACAGCTGACAGGCAGAGACTTGTCCTCCTTCCATCCTGGATAATAACCATCAGATAAGGACTGTGACACAGGGGCAGCTGTCACTGTGTGGCACCAGTTCAATTCCACCTAAACGCTGAGTAAACGTTTCCACATCACAGGTTAATGTCTGGAGTTTCACTAAAACGGTGGCATTGAAGGGTTAGAAAATAAACCTTCAGCTTATATAACACCCCCTAGTGACTGGCTGCAGCACACATGTTAAGCCCCGCCTCCTCTATCTAAACAATTGGGACATTACTCTGACTAAAGACTTAAAGTAACACAGGGCAGTTTCTTGCTCCTCCTCCTTACTGGTTGAAGGTGGAATTACAACTGTTGTAAACAACCCTGCTGTAGCCTGCTGTAGCTAGCGCTAACAACGAGCTAATGCTATCAGGAGCCGGGTGATACTAAACTACAAAGTAAAAAGTTCCACACTGTTGGACAAAAAATATTATTCTTACAATTCCAGTAGCAACAAAGCCAGGTCACCATCAGTCCATGATTATGTAGCCTCTTTTAGCTCCATCAAACGAGCATTGGCCACGCAGATATTCACTCTGGTTTTAGCTCTTACTTTTACTTCCAGGCTCTGCCATGACGCCAACAGAAGAAGTAAACTTCTTTCTCTTCTTCTTGTGCTTTTTTTTTTTTTTTTTTTACATTTGATGGACTGAAAAAGCTAACTGCTAGCCTCACAGATAACAGCTGTACAGCTGGTAAGGAGCTCCTCCTATAGGCCACCTACCTGCTCCACAAACTGTTAACTCATTCACTGTCATTGATGACTAAAGTCATCATTTTAAATCCAACCGTTCACTGCCATTTGCGTGTTTTTACTGTGTGGGCGTCGGACGAGCCCCCGCACCGTGAGAACAAACATCTCATCACCATTTCTCATCCCATCCTCCTTAATAGACTCTCTTCCTTAGGCATCACTCACACCCCCCTCCGCTGGTTTCAATCTTACCTTACTGGCCGCACTCAGTTCATCCAGTTAAAATCCTTTACCTCAGAACCCTCCCCAGTCAAGTCAGGTGTGCCCCAGGGCTCTGTCCTGGGGCCCCTCCTCTTCATAGTATATCTCCTCCCTATCGGCAAAATCTTCCGCAAATTCAATATCCAGTTCCACTGCTTTGCAGATGACACCCAGCTCTACATTTCCAGTAAGCCCAACTGAACTCTCCCACCATCCTCCCTTACACTCTGCCTCTCTGAAATCAAATCATGGTTCACCTCTAATTTCCTCAAACTCAACGGCAATAAAACTGAACTTCTTCTTGTTGGCACTAAATCCACCATCTCAAAATCTGACAGCTTTTCTTTAACTATTGACAGCGCCACAGTCTCCCCCTCCCCTCACGTCAAGAGTCTGGGTGTCATCCTCGACAGCTCATTTTCTTTTCAAGCTCACATTAATAACTTAATTCGGTCAGCATACTTCCATCTACGTTCCATTAACCATCTCCGTCCCTCACTGACCCCTCACACTGCCGCCATTCTCGTCCACAGCCTCGTCACCTCCCGTCTCGACTATTGCAATTCACTTCTTTATGGTCTTCCCAACAAACTCCTTCATAAACTGCAACTGGTCCAGAATTCAGCAGCCCGTATTATCACCAGAACCCCTTCCTTTCACCACATCACGCCGGTTCTCCAGCAGCTTCACTGGCTCCCAGTTAAATTCAGGTCCATCTTAAAAATTCTCCTCCACACCTTCAAAGCAATCCACAACCTCTCTCCTCCATATATCTCAGACCTTATAAGTTTTCACACCCCGTCCCGTTCACTCAGATCTTCTTCTTCCATCCATCTTGCGGTTCCTTCTGCCCGTCTCGCTACCATGGGGAGCAGAGCTTTCAGCCGCTCTGCTCCTCGACTCTGGAACTCACTTCCCCCAGACATCAGGAACGTCGACAGTTTTACCCTTTTCAAAACAAAACTCAAAACACACATGTTTAAATCTGCCTACAACCTCTGATTTTATTGAAATGTTTCTCTCTGTTTTTTCTTCTTTGGGTTTTATTATTGTTTTATTGTATTTTATTACGTGTTTTGTGTAAAGTGACCTTGGGTGTCCTGAAAGGCGCTTTTAAATAAAATGTATAATTATTATTATTATTATTATTATCTCAGCTCTAAAGCTGATCTTCATCCGCATACGTCACACGTCACGTGATCAGGAAGAAGAACATCCATGTGTTAGATTGTTTTTGGCCACTGTTGTAAAAAAAAAGTGAGGGGCGAACCGGAAAAGCTTCTGCCGATCACAATTCAACAACGGATTATGAAAGAACGGATAACGCTCGAAACACGCAGATTCTTCCTGATGTGAGAGGTGAGTCTCTACTTTGTTTTGGTTGTTTTGGTGTCGACATCATCCTAGCGCAAAATTTTCTGCGACTCTTAAAAGAACAAAAAAACGTTGAGAAATGCTGGCAGCGAATGAGTTAAAGTGTCTGGTTAACATAACGCTGCGGAGTGGTGTCAATTATGAATCTGGTTAAGTTTCTAAATAAACAATCACTGTAGAGCTGAAACAACTAATCGATTTAATCGATTATAATCGATTAAATCGATTATAATCGATTATTAAAATAGTTAACAACTTTTTTAGTCATCGATTAGTTGTTTAATAATCATATTTTACCGCATAAAGTCTATTTTTTACCACAATCTGACATCGGTTACAATCTGTTAAATTTGCCGCCAGTGTGTGGCAGTAATGAGCCACTGATCTACCAGTGGAGCCGTAGAAGAAGAAATGAGCCAATAGTGCCCTCGGTTTTCATGACGTATCACGTTACTGACGCTCATCTTGCTGTGAGAGATGGCGGATCAACAAGAAATACAGAAGAAAAATAGAAGCGACAAAACAAGAGAAACCCCGGACAAAAACCTCACGAGTATGGGAGCACTTCACTAGATGCCTTGAAAAGACCGGTGACCTGCAAAAACCATGGCACGACGGAAGCACGACGTCCCTAAGTGAACATTTGAGACGAAAACGTGGGGGCTGATGCAGCAGAGGAAAGTCTGGTAAGTAACAGAAAATAAACAAGCTAACGCAGATCACATTTGGGACTTAGTGTTAGCTGAGTTCGTTATAGTGGATGTTAAACATGTTTTTTTTTTTGCCGCGTCAGTTTACGGTGTTCTACTTCTGATTGACTAGATGCAATCGTGAATCTCCTCCGTGTTGTGAATCATGCGCTTGCCAAATTTAGCACGTCTGTTCATAAGAATGTTCTCGTTAAGAGAAAAACGGCACAAACCCATAACTATGTTCCTCATTCAAAAAAGGACAACTCCGCAGAGAAAAATATACAGACGAGCTGTGTCCAGGTGAATATAACGCGGCATAGTTGTACGCTTTCAATTTTTAAATACAGGAGAAATTCAGAAAGTCCTTTTTTTAACTATTAAAAGGCTGTTTTACTATCTAATGCTGTAAAACGCCTCACAACACATTTTTGTCAAAATAAATGATCACTGTATATTGTTAATTAATTCAAATAATATAATATTGATTTAGTGTTGTAGTGTGTGTGCTGCTTTATTTTATATGTGTACTTAATTCAGTTTATTTGTGTTTCTTATGCAGAAAAAAACAAGCAACGATGGACAACTACATGGGGAACAAGACACTCACCCCCAGCAATGCATACCACTTACAAACTCTATTCCAGATTCTACATTATTTTTTATGGAATTTACCTCTTATATTTTGATGCCAAAAATTTATTCTGGACTGATATTTTGCACTGTTTAGCTCATTTTACACTGCTGACTGTGTTCATGTGCAATAAAATAGATTGCAGTCAACTGCACAATTCTCTTATGTTTTTCTTTTTCTTAACTGAAATGTATTCATCACTTGTATAGGTTAAATAGCTAAACAATAACAAACCGATTAATCGAAAAAAATAATCGACAGATTAATCGATTATGAAAATAATCGTTAGTTGCAGCCCTAAATCACTGAGATCAATGTTACGCGCTAGCTTACGTTAAAAATACTATTTAGTGTTACTTTAAATCAGCCTCGAGGACTGGTATCCAGCACGTTGTGGTTTAAACCCTTCAACACACCTGATTTCAATTAGTAGAAGAAGAAGAAGAAGAGAGTATCATTTCTATAGCGCCTCTCAAGATAAAAATCACGAGGCGCTTCACAAAACCAAAAAATGTAAAAATTTAGAAAAGCATTTAGAAAATGTTTAAAAATACATTTAAAATGAGCAAAAATAGGCAAATGGGATTAAAAAGTGTTAAGAAAGAGAGAGAGTGAACAGAAAAGAGGGAAATCAGTGGATCCTGAGGAAGGTGGAATAGGTGGGGAGAGCAGAATAAAGAGAGAGAGGTGAAGAAGGTCATACAAAAGCCAGCCTGAACAAGTGAGTCTTCAGCTGCTTTTTAAAGGAGACCACTGAGTCCACTGATCTCAGGCTCAGGGGGAGAGAGGTCCAGAGTCTGGGGGCCACAGCAGCAGATGATCTGTCACCTTTGACCTTTAGCCTGGTGCTGCACAACCAGTAGGCTTTGATCACTGGACCTCAGGGACCTGCTGGGGGTGTAGGGAGGGAGTAGGTGATTAACGGGCTTGTGCAGAGCCTGAGGAGCTGCTGCACAGGTGATTCAATCACTGAATCAAGTGTGCTGGGCCAGAGAAACCACTAAAGCATGCTGGATACCAGCTCCCCAGGCCCGGGACTGAACAACCCTGCTTTAAACTGTAGCTCAGATGTTGCTTTTATTACGTTATCGACTCTTGTTGATTCATGTAGGTTTGATGCTGTTGGTTTGTCAAACAGCACATTTGTTTTATACTCCTCAGCTGTAATAACATTTCTCATAAAACAAACAAATAAGAACAACAAAGCCACAGTTGCTAGATGCAATGAGTTTTTCTGTGTGCATAAAATAACTTCTTTAGTGGTTAAGAGGTAAAGTTGAGGCAAGGGCATCTTTCCAAAGGCATCCTCCAAACAGCATGAATGAGTAATTACTTTCAGAGTAATTAGATTTTCCCATATTGTTGATGGTGGTGACTAACCGTGATCACTCAATGCAACAAAACTCATTATTGAAATCACCAAGCGCTCTCTAATCTTGACACATTGAATCCCCATGGATAATAAATATCCAACTTGTTTCCTTCCTTGTTTCATCGCAACAGATCCAAAAACATCTTGTAGAGCGCAGTGGGTGCGCCTTCAGACGCATCAGTTTGAGCTCATTGGGTTTGGAAATGCAGCTATAGAGCTCTTCATCAGAACCTTCTGCTGCGTTCACAGAATAATTAGTCTTTTAACAAAAGCAAAACTATTACTTAGTGTATTGTACCTGCTAGAGCCGCAGATTTTCCATAATAAAGCGTTCTCTGGGTAAAAGTTATGAAAAAATACCCATTACGGATATTTTTCTGAGTACCCTTTGCTCTAAGAGACAACAATGTTTTTTTTATTGATGGTCCGAGTGCAACCAAAGCCAACGTTTACTGCCGATGTCCAAAAACAGCTGCAATGCCCCAAATTTCACAGTAGTTGTTGTAGTTCAGTAGTCGTTTTGTCTCTCTGTAAGCCTTCAATCATCCTAACATGACCTGCTTGACTAAAGTCCCGTTAGTAGCCACACACACTGGTGTGTGGTGAAATTTGTTCTCCAAATGGGTCCCATTTTTAGTCTGTGGCATGACCCAACCATGGATTTAAACCATCAACATATATCCTAGACAATTCGTGTCCATAGGCTCCAATTATAAGTTTTTGTGCCAAAATGGGAGGTGGCCACCACCGCCATTTTTATTTATTTATTGAGAACCTCATTAGCTCACACCATAGTGTGGAGCTATTCTTCCTGAGGTCTCTTTCAATTTCATTACAAATATTTTACAAATATTTTGAAAAACAAACAAATGTATTATACTTAGCACAAAATCAGACATATGGAATGGCATGATAGTTAAAATATTGATAAAATGTAAATATGAAATCCTAATAGGTAAGCCAGAAAAGCCAATAGTAATCCCACTTCACCTGTTTTCAATAGCACGCTGGTTGTTGCAGCCCTAAGCTGCACAAACATGGGGGATCACGTCCACCCTGCATTGACTCCAATTGAGTGTTGAGAGTGAGGAACCCATCTGATATGGTGGTGATGCTATTATGCACAGTGCTCAATGGCGCGTCTACGTATCCAGGTCTATAAGCTAAATCAAGTCAAACCATGTCCATTCTTCTAATATTTCTGCATTCCTGCTTTTTAAAGTGACCGTGTGTGTTTTTCCTGGCGATAGGGGGCAGTAGATCCCTAAATCAATGCAAGCAAGCAGTATTTTTGTGTTGGAGTGAGACCTTACCAACGGATGCCCTTTACCCCCAAATTCCACTACCTCCGCTCCGCTCCGCTCCGGTCCGCCCCCGCCTTCCGCAGCCGCTCGCTTCCGAACTCAATTTTTACTGGTACCCGCTCTACAACGGCTCCGCTCCGGTGCGGAGACCTGAGGGGGGCAAACAAGCATGCGCGGGATTTTCGAGATCTTGCGATACAGTCCGAGCAATAAACGCGGAAGTTAGATCCAAACACCCGTTGTGCGGGAGAAGCATCGGAAATGAGCTGTTTAATCTGCCCATCATTGTGTTGAGAGATCAGCAGTGTTTGGATCAACAAAGTGTGACTACTTTGATAGTGGCAACTGTATTTATGGATTATTTTTGTGCATTTAAACTTCAGCCGCCATTGATAGTTGTTAAAAGTTGTTAAACCTGTGCATATGAAACAAAAAACGCCTTTTGTTTAGCGATTTATTGTGAAAAACGGAAGATGTGCTTGCTCCTTTTCCTGTTGGGCGGTTGTGATTTCTGTCCATTTACTGCGGAGGTGCTCCGGCGTCCGGCAAAAATAGGATCGATTCTATTTTTGCCAGACGCCGGAACAGAGGGCGCCGCACGGCGCCGCACTGCCGGAGCACGGCCGCAGTAGTGGAATTGCTCTGATTGACTAGAACGGGACCGATTTTGCTCCGGCGTTCGTGTCGGAGCGGAGCGCAGCGGAGCGGAGGTAGTGGAATTTGGGGGTTAGGGTCAAAAAGCCCTGGGGAGTGCAAGCTTCAGCGAAATAACAAGCACATCAGACTCCCTTTCATCACTGGCAACAAGTGAAGAGATAAATGTGTAAAATAACAACATTTAAGAATGATGAAAGTTTTGTAACCATTTGTCACAAATCAGTAAATGTGTTTTGTCCTCATGGGTTCCCGTAGAAGGAAACATGGCATCTAATATTGCGTCGCCCAGAGACTTAGACCCGCTCGCATATCATTTAGAACTGATTTTTATGGATGTATGTTACGAAGCAGCAAACTTTTTTCAACAACATTTTGGTGCATAATTCCAGAAATTCATGGTAAAAACTACATGTTGTACCTTTAATAAACCTTTATTTGTTTCCATTATCTGTGTTGGCTCAGTGGTTAAGTCCAAAACTCACCAGACCATGTCAGATTTTCACCTATACCTCAACACGTCACATGGAGGTCTTTTATCCATCCATCCATCCATCCATCCATCCATCCATCCAAGGGCGGATTAAGGACTGAAGAAGATCCGGGGCTTAACAAACACACGCGCGTACACACACGTGACACGCACTAGTCAATATATATATTTGTCTTGTACCACATGATTTTTTATCTGAAGCTACATATTAAGCATATTCAGGGCAGAGTATTGTTCCTGTTAGTGTTTAGTGTGAGATGATAGTAAATATTCCCTTTCTTTCTCCATCAACTTTACCTGATAAGCTAACTTTAGGCAAATCAGCAGCACAACAAATATTTTCAAATAAGACTCACAAACCTGAGTCAACACCAGTCTCATCAAAGCTGGGGTTCTGTCGCCGTACTTTTGGTCTAAAAAAACGTCCTTATGTCCATCTTCACTCATGCGTTTCAGGCAGAGAGTGTAGAAAAAAACAGGCACTGCAGAAGAAGCTGGCTGCTGAAGGGCTTCTTCTTCAGTGGTGGAGGCTCAGGCAGGCTGTATACAAACTACTGCCAGCTGCTCCCTCTCTGTTGGACTTTGGTACTGCATGTTACTTCCACGTTTGAGATCTGGGGCTTTTGATTAAAGATCCGGGGCTTCAGCCCAAGTAGCCGGGCCTAACGCCGCCCCTGCATCCATCCATCCATCCATCCATCCATCCATCCATCCATCCATCCATCCATTTTCATCCGCTTATCCCGAGTCGGGTCGCGGGGGCAGCAGCCTAAGGCTAGAAGCCTAGACTTCCCTCTCCCCAGCCACTTGGGCCAGCTCCTCCGGGGTAATCCCAAGGCGTTCCCTGGCCAGGTGAGAGACGTAGTCCCTCCACCGTTTCCTGGGTCTCCCTTTTGGTCTCCTCTCGGTTGGACGCGCCCGGAAAACCTCACCAGGGAGGTGTCCAGGAGGCATCCTGACCAGATGCCCGAGCCGCCTCAACTGGCTCCTCTCGATGTGGAGGAGCGGCGGGTCTACTCCGAGCCCCTCCCGGATGGCCGAGCTTCTCACCCTATCTCTAAGGGAGAGCCCAGACACTCTTCGGAGAAAACTCATTACGACCTCTTGTGTCTGTGATCTCGTTCTTTCGGTCACTACCCAAAGCTCGTGACCATAGGTGAGGGTAGGAACGTAGATCGACCAGGAAACCAAGAGCTTCGCCTTCTGACTCAGCTCTCTCTTCACCATGACGACAGAGCGGTACAACGCCCGCATCACTGCAGACGCAGCACCAATCTGCCTATCAATCTCACGCTCCAGTTTTCCCTCACTCGTGAACAAGACCCCGAGATACTTAAACTCCTCCACTTGGGGCAGGACCTCATCCCTGACCCGGAGAAGGCATTCTACCCTTTTCCGAATCAAGACCTTTTATTTTCTTTTTAAAATAATCGCTCCTTTGTTATAATTTACTTAGAATCTTGCAAACAGAGAATTGCTTGCAAGCCTCTGGTCTTTTTGCCGAGTAGAAAGCAGGTCAGACAGCCGACGTGTCGAGCCGAGTGTGGTGTGTGGGGACGCTCTGAAAGTGTTCGGTCACCGGCTTTGTCCTCCTGTCATGTACTATTCTTCAGAGTGAGCACATGGCTGCCTGATGACCTTTTCTCAGAGCGTAGCAGTCCATCTGTGTCCACATCCCTTCTCCTTCAGCTGTACCTGCCCGTCCTCGTCCTCACAGCGTTCTAATTAGCACAAAGTCATTAGAGGCCAGGCATCATGTCTCACTGATTGAGTGGAACAGATGAGAGACTACGAAATCCCGTGTGCCAGTAAGCTCTTGCTCTCATAAAAATCACAGCTGACTCCAGGGATCATCATCGCAGAAAGAGAAAAGAACAGGATTGTAGGTCCAATCCTGTTTTCTCATGGAAAAATAAGAAAAGCAGAACATTTTGTTGCCAGAACACAAAAGTAGAGATCAGTCTGGTATGATACGCGCAGAGCTGAGACGTTTCTGTGGTCAGTAGCTGTAATGCTAATGGAGCCGATGGCTCTAGACACAAGAATGCAACAGACTGGTTAAAACATCGATTTGAGCCAGTCCGGGATTTGGAATAATCCAATCAGCGGGTCCACGATTCAACACCAAACCATGTCTTGGCTTGGTTGATGCAGGAAGCTGTAAGAAAGGCTGTGTGGTCGTTTTATTTGTGTGGAAATCCTAAACACACACACACACACACACACACACACACACACACGCACGCACGCACGCACACACACACACATTCTTGTATTTGTACCCATGTTAGGACTTTGCATTGACTTCCATTCATTTTAGTGAGTCCACTAACCCTAACCCTAGCCGGTGTATTCCTAAAGTTATCTGTAACAAAAACTCAATTCACATCTTATCTGTAAACCTCACCCCTAGGGAGTACTCCGTATTAGGACCGAGTTTCGGTCCTGACAAGGACCGTCCGTCGTAAGAAGGTAAGTAAAGATCCCAAATCCGGTCTTCACAAGGGTACAAATACAAACACACACACACACACACACACACACACACACACACACACACACACACACACACACACACACACACACACACACACACACACACACACACACACACACACACACACACACACACACACACACACACACACACACACACACACACACACACACAGAGCTAACCAAGTCCAAAACATAACATTCATCATTCTAACACTTCTTTTGGATGTTTTTAGGAAATATTCTTCTGGAGGTGAATTAGAGAATAAATGAAAACCTAAAAAAAGAGACGGGGAGCAATGCATGATGGGATTTCATATACAATCTGTCATGTTTCAGGTGTTGTGTAGAGAGCTCAGTTTCACACTCAGTCTTAAAGTAAAGCATGTTCTGCATTTCATAAACGGAGAGGAGAGAAATCCTGACAATACAACAAATGCTTCTGCGTTTGCTGAACAAATTTCATCAAACCTTTTCTCTCTCAGGTCAAAGAAATCAAAACAAATCAACAGAGCTGTAAGTTGGAGTCTAAACTTGATATTTTGTGAAGTTTCTTTATCAGAAAAAACTCTGTTTCATTGTGTGATTGATGTGTTTTCACACAGAGGGAGGAGAGACGTGGGAACTGCTATGAAGTGGGATTTCCTGCTATGCTGAACTGGAAGCAGGAAGTTTCAGTATCAGGATCTCTTGGATGGATCGCCGTAGCAACAGACTATCCTCTTTAAAGCCAGTCACTTTGCTTAAGGGAAGATTTAATTTTTGACCTATATTTAATAGAAACATGAACTTAAGCTCATGTTGTTGAAAACAAAGGCCCATGGGCCCTTTGGGGCCTCCATGACCGATTCAGTCTGGGACCTCAGATCTAATCCTTTTTGTTTAATGCAGCAACGGGGTGATTTTGTCAGGCTGCTGCTGCAGGTAAAAGCTTTTAAAAATCCTTGAGAACAAAGCTAATAAAATTAGCGCCTACCTCTCTATGGTCTCTATTTTTTAAGAGATTAAAGATGTACCACAAAAACACTGACCTGCTAGCTAAAGGCTTAAAACGTCCTGCTACTAGTTGAGTTAGTTATTTTATTTTGATTGGTCCATTTTGGTGCAAACAAAAGTAAGAAAAGAAAGCAGGTAAAATAAATGTGTATTATTATGGTGAAAAGTGTTTCCTCTACTAATTTAACATGTTCTGGTTAAGGTCACCCCCTGCTTACCAGAGATGACACACAGGAAGTTCTGAGGCATCACCACAGATCAATATTCCGTTTGATGGATGTGTACACTAATGTCTGGGGATCTGTCAACAGCGGTGATAGATCCGCTAATTCAGATTCAGAGGTCCTCTGAAGGGCGGTTAAGACGGAGAACCTCGTTTGCTTTAATTGTTTTAATTTAAAACAATAATCTTTGAAATGCCAGAAAACAAAACTGTTCCTGAACCAGCAAACAGATTTGAGTTCGAGTCTCAGGAAGTGTTCTTTAGACTGGCTGTATGATGATTTGGGGTGTTTCTCAATGTCAAGGCGCCTTGTCTTGCGAGGACGCTGTCCTTCCTTGGTCAAAGAAAATGGTTAAATGGAACAGACTTGCATCACGTGACCACGGCGGTCGCGTAACGCCATGTGACACGGGAGATAACGTTATATTTTATACGTATTAGTTTCAATATAAATATATAAGGAGCCTTTTACTTTTTAAATTCTGTATATATTTATTAAATAAAAAATATAAGCGAGTTACTACCCGCTAGCCACCGAAGCTGCAACTCCTAAGCAACAAACCAACAATAGATAACATCTTTGAATCTAAAAAATAGATTTAAAATTAGTTGACTTACTTTTAAACTTGAAATTTGCACCCAAAGTAGCTGCCAGCTTCTGATCCGCCGTCCTTTAGAAAATACCGCGGTGTATTCTGGGTAATTTTTGACCAAGGCTAAGCTACAAGACACTTCCCATGTATCCTCGCTCAGCTAGCTAAACGGCTAACAAACGGAGAACACACGCCTCGGTCGAACATGAACATTGGAACACGTCTTGGCGGCTCCTGATGGTGTATTTCCTAGGCAACCGGGGCGGGGCCAAGACATCAAGGCAAGGTTCCTTGGTACTGAGAAACACCCTTGGTTCAGGAGTTTCAAGATGACCACCACAACGCTAAATATAAAAGTGGCAATCAGATTCACAGATGTTGAGGTAAAATCTGATTGGTTGGTCAATGATTGCACGTTTACTTAACCAAACAGGATTCAGCTACATCATCTCTTAGAATAACCAAATAAAGTGAAATGATTTTATGTCTGATAGAATCTTTTGTAACAGTGGATCACAAACTCCAGGTTGGAGGAGAGGTCCGGCCTCTTGTGGAGAAATTTAATCGCTCTAACATCTTAGAAGTGAGAGAAGATGGAGCTTTTTGTTCGTTGGATGATCTACTTTCCAACCCTCTCCCACACACACACACACACACACGCACACACACACATGCGTACACACACATGCGCACACACTCACACACACAAGCGCGCACACGCACAGCCTGTAGAATGCAGAATATCAGCAGGGGGGCAGATTGAGACAGAACATCATGAGTCTGTGACGGTGTGTGTCCTGTCACTGTGACCTGATTGATCATGCGCCCTGGCTACTTGTACAGGGGAGATCTCCGTTTGGCTGACTGATTAGCACTCGTGACTTTCACCCGGGAGTCTGGGGATTGAATCCCGATTGGACTATTTTTTTATATCCGCCACAGATCTCTCTGAAGAACTCAGCATTGATGGCTTCAGCAACGCTGTGCCACTCCGTGGATTTTCTCTTATTTGTTTTGCAAAAACACTTCCTTTCATTTCTCCACCTCACCCACAGGTACCTCAACTTCTGCTTGTGAAATAGCGCTTCCTTAATCTGCCTTGATCTACGGTCGCCATGTCATTGGCGGAGCGCTGCAACAGCCGGCTTATGTACATGCATGAGATCCACAAGGCACTTTGCATTGACCATTTATGGCAGTAAGTGGGCGTGGTGAGGGCGGGATGTGACTAAAATGCAGCTGAGAAACATTCTCGTTAGTCTCCGATTTATGAAGCGGAGATTGCGTGCAGCTGTGTGTACTCCATGTCTGATAGATCACAAACCTGCTTGGCGTAAGTACATATTTTTTGCTGAGCTTAAGTACGGTTTTAGTAAGGATTCTACGCCATGTTTGATAAATGAGACCCCTGGCACACAAGACAACATAATGTCAAATTGTCTTTCCAAGGCCTCGGCTTTCCCCGTCATCGCTTGTACACGAGTCCACACTCTTCACATTAAAAGTGAACTTTTACAGCTCATATGTTTGAATGAACAATATGGTTTAATGAAATGTTTGAATAATCTGTGCTAAATCTATTAAGCTGAATTGAATATAGTTCTTGCAAATGATCCATTTATCTTATTATCGGTACTTGACGTTTTTGTTTGTTTGTTTATTAAGATCCCCATTAGCCACTGTTAAAACAGTTGCTAATCTTCCTGGGGTCACGTGACAAGTTAGTTAAACATACTCTCATACACATATGACACAAGGTTGAATGTCACTGCACATAACGATTCTTCATCCACAGAACTAGAACATTCTTGTATCTGATGAAGGTGTGGTTTCTGAGGGATGTTTGGTAAAACTACAAACATGTCGGATTCTGATTCGCCAGAATCATAACATGGTGGTAATAAAACAGAATTTACTTCCCGCTTAACTCAGTTTCCAGCTGACACCCCGACCGACTCGGCCAAATCGGGAAAGGAGCCTTTTTTAAACAACCTTCTTTGAGCTTAAGTCAAAACCTTGCCACGAGCGTTCCAGAGCTACAGCAACTCTCAGACATCCTCTCAGGCGCCTAATCTGCAGACCCCGGGTTGCATCTCATGGCCGGAGAAGCTGAACTCAGAGGAGGCTAGTAATCTCTGAGGATTGTGGTCTCGACGTCCGGTGACCTCACCACTCTGACCGCAACCCTCCGGACCGCCGGGAACAACTCATTCAAGGGTATCGTAGACCTGCATACCGGTGTTGTTTTATTAATAATCAACTATCTAGTTTATAGCAGACGACATATTCTTTCACACCCAGACTCAGTTTCTTCCAGATACAAAGGTTCTGATAAAAATCTACATCACATTCCATTCTCAGCACATCCATCACACATCATTATTCATAGCTGTCATGTGTTATAATTAGTCTAGAAAATAAAGTTTATTTTAATTATATACTTGACTCTGTCTGAATTAATACGAAGTGTGTTTATGGTCCCTTAAATAAGCAAAGAATCCTAAATTCTTCTGGTTAAACATTCAAAGATCAATCGGGGCGATATCCTGTATTTATATGGAATCATCACATCTTATTGATCATAATTTAAACCCCCTAATAACGCAACAGTTTACAGAGTAGTGAGGACACCAGTGGTTCGTCTGACTACTTTCATAAATATGAATTGGCTGTAGTCCTAATTACCTTTTCTCCACGTGTTTCTAAACACTTACAATGAAATATCCTGATAATGAGCTCATTAGTGGATTTGTTCGTAATAGAAAGGTGATTAATAATTTTGTGTGTGTGTGTGTGTGTGTGTGTGTGGGTGGGTGGGTGGGTGGGTGGGGGGGGGGTGTCAAACCCACACAGCCATGTCATCAAAACCAAGAGGACGACTGGCAGTAAAGCAGCTCCATCACCAATATTAATGATAATAAAACGGAACAGTTTGATTTTCACAATAAAACCACCAACAATGCCTTTCCTTTTGTATTTCTCTCTAACAGTTTGACTGTTTTAATCTGAGCCGTCGGCGTTCCGGGTAGCTCCACAGTTCAGTGGACAGCCTCGGTCTTAGACGACATGAAGAGCAGCGCTTCTCTCAGTGGCTTCTGGTAGCGCTGACTCGTGTTTCAAACACTCCTGCTTTTAATTTCACCTCTGCTGGAACAGTCAGCTGTTTCTGGACTTGCGCTGCTCTTTAAAGTAAAAGTTTCTGTTAGCTGCTGTTAGCTTTGCAGCAGAACCCCTCAGAAACGGGGCCAAGCAAACGCAGCTATTTTAAAAGCTCTGCTCAGTGCCTGATCTCCAAAAAGCATTCATGTTTTCAGGCCACCAACAGAATTAACTGAAAACAGAACGTTTATGTATTAAAAACTGAGCCTGAATGAAAAGGACATCACATTTTGGCTCGGGGACGCCAGGAGGAGACGTGGTCAGATACTCAAATAAGGCCGAGGTGCCGGGTTCTGAAATGTAATGATGTCCCAGGAGGAGACCGGGCTGACCCTGTCAAATCAAAGCCAAGGATGGTTACCTTGCCAGGGCATGGGCATGTAAATGTGCTCGTCCCCTTTTCTGCTTTGACTTTACAGAGAGCACAAAAGCATAAAAGTCAAATAACTATTATCTTGATCATCATAGATGGCTTCTTCAACAGCCTCAGTTATAATTTGCAAAATCACACAACTGCTCAGCAGCAATAACACCGTAAAGTTAAAACCTTTTCATGACATCTGGGTCGCTAAAAGATTTATTTTCTTTCTTTGTTTCTGTATATTTTACTTTATGTCTTCATTGAATCATTATCCGTGTATTTTTTATTTTTGTTGCTTTTTAAATGTTTTTCTATAGAGCTATAATGCTCTTTTTGGCCTGTATGTGATGTCGCGCCTTCTATAGTCCTGGAACCCCCCAAGGCGCTTTACAGCACAATCAGTCATTCACCCATTCACACACACATTCACACGCTGGTGGCGATGAGCTACGATGTAGCCACAGCTGCCCTGACAGAGGCTGCAGAGCACTGGCGCCACCGGTCCCTCCGACCACCACCAGCAGGCAACGTGGGTTAAGTGTCTTGCCCAAGGACACAACGAGACTGAGCGGGGCTCGAACCTGCAACCTTCCGATTACGGGGCGATCACTTAACTCCTGTGCCACCGTCGCCCGTTTTTTTTTTTTCATATTTCAGATCAAGGTTTTTTTTATATATGCTTCGTCAGCATCTGCCGTCTTCCTCAGAAGTGTGACTTGGTGCTGATGTGACGTGTCTGTCAGCTGTTAGAATGTTTAATGAAGTGACTTGATTAAGCTGCAAATTAAGGTTACAAAAATGCCCAAATATGGTCACTCATCCTATTTAGGGATAATTACAGATCACCACGGTAAAAAAAAACGTTGCATCTCTGTTTTTATGTTAAATGATAAAAACAACTTTCGTTTGCACAAATTAAACTCATTGTGGTCAAATGTAATAAACCTTTGTCACATTTTATTAAAAATTCTGCCATAAAATTTCTGACAGTGGTGAATAAAACCCAGCTGAGCTGAAAAATGAAGACGCGAGGTTTTAACCAACAATGCCAAAAACATTAAAGTAGATACAACAGTAAAATCTCTTGTTAATTTCAAATGGAGAACAAAAAGCTGGATGAAATTTTAAGTCAGAATCTGAAAGTTGAGGCATGAGATGCTTTTAAACCAGAACTTTCCAACCTGGAGGGCCACTGCCCTGCATGCGCCACCTGTTTCTCTGCTCCAAAACACCAGAAGCATGAACTCAATCGCCTCTTCAGCAGGTTCTTCTTCCTCTTTAGTAGGGCTGCACAATATTACTGTGGCGAGGTGGAGAAATGAGGGCCCGGGCGGGATTCCATCCCCAGACTCCCGGGTGAGAGTCACACGCTCTAACCAGTCAGCCAAAGGGACATCCCCTTGGCCAAGTAGCCAGGGCGCATGATCAATCGGGACACTGTGACAGGACACTCACACTGTCACATTAGGATAACCTGCGATATTCGATAATGATTAATATTGCAATGGCGATAATACTTGCGATAAATAAAAACTTAACTCAGGAACAAAAATAATGACAACAATGAAATAAAATAATCAGGAAAATGAGAAAAGCTAAAGTGTAACGGAACGGAATGACTGTTTTTTTCGTCCTCTGACACAGAACTAGTCTGCATGAGATATGGTCTCAAGGTCTCATGCATTCCTTCTAACCTGCTTATTTTCAGCTCAACAGAAGAATGAAGAATGAACTCTTTTCTTTTAATTAATCAAAGAACTCTATTTTAAAAAAGCTAATCCATCAAAGTGACCGATCTGTGAAATCTAAATATTAATTACTTTATCATAATCCTATAGAATATAATAAGTAATATGACTTTAAATGTTCCAACAGGACTCATTTCACGTAGCATTAAAAGACATAACACATTACTTTCACTGATCCAATCAGAATCTTACAGATCTGACGGAGGCGTGGTTTTGATGGTGTTTGGTAATTTTTCATTCGGCAATAAACCAAAACATCTGAGGTATAAAACTATGCCACGTCAGCTCTAACACCAGTTCAAAGCGTTGCAGAGAAAGTGACGGAGTGGCCAGTCCTGATCTAAAACTCTTCAACCGAAAGAACAACGACGAGCTGAAAAATTCGTTGCTATTCCAACAGTGGCCACAGTTCCTTTCAGAATAAAAGCTGAACCATCAAGACACATGCTTGGGTCCCACCAGACGCCAACAAACTGTTGTGTACCCGGAAGTAACTCACAGACTGGACTAATCGGAACCGCTGCTTTTCCTACCGGCTCGGTTCCAGAGAGGGTCAAGCTGGACCTCGATATTCCTGATCTGAAGAGGACTTCCACGAAGGGTAGGTAGACCAGCAAATGGTGTCTCATGTGTTTCTGAACATCCTAACCAAAGCTTAATGCGAAGACATCACCTTCAGTTCCCGTCAGAACAAATCGCTTCTTCGGATTTGCTGGTTCTGATTTAACATCACACGTCATCCATTCACCGTCTCATCCACTTGAGTTACACCATACATTTAGTTTTAAAGTCAGTCTAGTTTAATTTGTTAGTAATAAAATTCTTAACTTTTAAACTTGACTCTCTCTCTCTCTCTTCTGTTCTCTGAGCGAATACGAAGCGGTTATCTAATCCCTGCAATAAAAAGATCCAATCTTCTAGATAAAAATAACCTCACAGATCCGTAAGGTGGATTTCCTATTTCCTATGGAATCCTACGCCTTATGACTTATTAAATAACATGTAAAATAATTCATTACATGAGGAAGGGGAAAAAGAAAATGATCAAGAAAAGGCGATCAGAGGATCACAGGAAAAGCAGAATCAGCAAAAAGAGCAGAGCAAAGCTAAACCAGGTGTTCGCTTACTATCAAAATTAAGTGCCGTCCGCCTCGGGGGCGGGCATCTAAGCTATGAGAACCCACCCAATTGGCCAAATGGGTGAGGAGCTCTGTTTGATGTGTTAAAAAAATGCTTCAGTTTGACAGATTGCGTTATGTGCAGTAAACATTTGAGCGACCATTCATTGTGATATTTATCTGTTCTTTCCGATATACATATTGTGCATGCTGATATCACGATAACGATATAATTAATAATATAACCATAAAATGTGAGATTCCATAGAAATATGAAATATCAATCTGATGGATCTTTGAATATTTTAACCAGAAGATCAGAACTTTTTATTGCAGGGATTAAGCGACACTTCGTATTAACTCCAAGGAAAGAGAGAGTCAGGTTTATAATAGTTAAGAAATTTATTTCTACACAATTTAAACAAGACTGACTTTAACACTCTGTGTACTGATGGACTAAGGTGGAGTGAGACGTGATGAATGATGGTGTGTGTGTGTGTGTGTGTGTGTGTGTGTGTGTGTGTGTGTGTGTGTGTGGAATGTTATTAAAAACCAGCAGATCCGGAGAAGCGGTTAGTTCTGAGTGGGAGTGACTGTTTCGCTCTAAAATTTAGTCTGAGATTTATAACACACATGAGACGCCATCTGTCGGTCTACGTACCCCAGGGGAAGCCTCCGATCAGATCCAGAATGCCGAGGTCCTCTTGGACCCTCCTTGGAACCGAAGCCGGTAGAAAAGCAGCGGTGCCGACCAAACTAGTCTTGGAATGCTTCCAGGTCATGACGGGTTGAGACCCTGAAGGGGTCGTGAGGTTCAGCTTTTATTCTGAAGGAACCGTTGCAGTCAGGTGTAACTTGCAACAGATTTTATCCAGCTTGTCGAGGTTCGTTTGGCTGAAGAGGAAGTCCAGATGGCCGGTCCGAGACTTCTCTAGAACGCTTTGAACTAAAGAAAAGGTGGCGTGGGATAGTTTTTATAACTGTCATATTTTGGTTTACTGGCGAATCAGAATTTGACATGCAAAAGAGGGTTTCTACAAACACCACAGATAACCACGCCTAGCCAGAAACGAAGGTTCTGATTGGGCCAGACAAAAGGAAATGTGTCGTGTGACTTTAGCATTACATGTCATCAGTGTCTAGTGCAAATGTCCAGGATTACAATAACTTGTAAAATACTACTGATCACAGGATTATAATATCAAGTAATAACATTGTCATTTCACAGATTGGTTGAACATTGGGCTCACATTATTATTGGTAATAACAAAGTTGTTGATTATGTGTTCATCAAAATAGTTCTTAGTCTTCATCTTAAGCTGTAACAGAGGAGAAGCAGTTCAGATGAGCAGAGTGCATGAAAGACCTTGGCCACTATCTCATGTAGATTAGCCTGTCAGAGACTTTATGTCTCTGCTCGAGCAGACGCAGCAGATCATGACCTTTAGGTCATAAACAGCACATGACACCACAATCCTTTGCTCCCCAATCACACGTGTTGTCAAGGTAACCAGACTGAATGACAGCTAAGAAGGTCCACTCTCGGACAACATTTCCAAATGAAACTAACTCCAACCAGAACGACTCCCTAAATAAAAAATGTAAACGACAACCCGCTACTCCACGATTTATCATATTAAAGTTTGTCTTTATTCCTGACGGGAGCCTCTCTTCTCTCCCGACCGCATTCATAATGTCTGCAACTTGTTTGATTCTTTTGCACTTTGGCAACCAGTCACAACAAAGTTTTCTTTCTTTTTGCCGGGTAGAACGCACGGAGTTCCCTCACAAGCTGAGGACTTAGCGTGACCAAATGTGGTTAATGGATGGCGTTCCTGTATGTAAATGAATGAGAAGGAACACGAGCACCTGGGCAAGCACAAGTCTGATTTATCATCAGACGATTGTGGAGGAGCATGCGTATGAGAGGCCACTGCACGTTTCATAAATCAGAATTTTGACTTTTCGTACGAACATTCGTATGAACCTGGTGCTCCAGGAGTATGGGGCACCAGGCCCTCTGATACGGGCTGTTAGGTCCCTGTATGACGGGTGTCAGAGCTTGGTCCGCATTGCTGGCAGTAAGTCGGGCTCGTTCCCAGTGAGAGTTGGACTCCGCCAAGGCTGCCCTTTGTCACCGATTCTGTTCATAACCTTTATGGACAGGATTTCTAGACACAGCCAAGGTGTGGAGGGCATCCGTTTTGGTGGCCCGAGGATCGGGTCTCTGCTTTTTGCAGATGATGTGGTCCTGCTGGCCTCATCAGAACGTGATCTCCGGCTTTCACTGGAGCGGTTTGCAGCTGAGTGTGAAGCAGCTGGGATGAGAATCAGCGCCTTTAAATCCGAGACCATGGTCTTGAGTCAGAAAAGGGTAGAATCCTTTCTACTGGATGCCTCACCTATCGTCATGAGCTTTGGGTAGTGAACGAAAGAACGGGATTGCAGATACAGCAGCCGGAATGAGTTTTCTCTGCAGGGTCTCTGGGCTCTCCCTTAATAGGGTGAGAAACTCGGTCATCCGGGAGGGGCTCGGAGTAGACCCGCTGCTCCTCCACATCGAGAGGAGCCAGTTGAGGTGGCTCGGACATTTTCTGGAAATTTGGGAAGATGGGACCGATTGGAGGGCGACCCGCACCCACGGGAAGCACCGCCCGGGCGGAGACCTCACAGACTGGGACGTTACTCGAGGTGAATCGTAAGCTGGACAATGTCTTAGCTACGTTACCGGTGTTAGTGCGCAAAATGGATGTCATCTCGTAGAGGGTCAGTGGACGGTGTGGAGATGTTTAAAACCTAAATTGGCTTCACTGAAGGACTGGAATGACCAGTTACAGACTGAAGGCAGAGAGGAAAGTTATCTCTGCCTGACCCAAACAAAGTCTTGTTATCCAAATCTGACGCCAAGGCAGCCTTGAGCTGCTAACAACAACCCCCACGAAGGAAGGAATGCAGACAGATGCTGTGAAAAAGACGCCTCCCTGGTGAGGTTTTCCAGGTACGTCCAACTGGGAGGAGACCTAAAGGTAGACCCAGGACACCTTGGAGGGGCTACGTCTCTCGGCTGGCCAGGGAACACTTTGGGATCCCCCCAGAGGAGCTGGCCCAAGTGGCTGAAGAGAAGGAAGTCTGGGCCTCTTGGCTTAGGCTGCTGCCCCGGCGACCCGACTCCGGATAAACGACTGAAAATGGGTGGATGGATTCATTTAAGACCCTCCATTTTAAGAGCACTGTTAAAAGATAAAACAGATAAACCCTTTAAGGGTTTGGAAACTACCTTCTGCATCCAAATGACTCTGTAGCATAAATATGGGTGCGTTTGGACCAGTCAGCAGGAGCGCAGAGAAGTTGAAACTGGTTACACACATTTCAAAATGGATTTAAAAATTCCTAGTAAGGAACAGAAAATGAGCTAAAGCAAGAAGCCGGTACCACATAGAGCTGTACCAGGTGGTTCTGCAGTGACAGATGGTGCGGTCAGCTTGAAAACAATGTGAAGGACACACAGCCGAGATGTCACGGAGCGTCCCAACCTCCATCTATGTTGACTTAGCATGAGTGCAGGTGAGACGAGCTCACATCGGGCTTCTCCTATAACGTACTACATCAACCTGACACCCGTGTGTGTCTTTATTCCCCAGATCAAACCGTGCACAGCACCCGCTCATCAAATGTGTCTAGGGGTCAAACAGCCGTGCGGCCCGCCCCTTGTCAGATTTACAACATACTAAAAGCCTTGAGACACATTCGTACACTTTTCAGTGCTGAATATACGTGTGTTCAGCCTCTCCTCTCTGTCACCCACGCTGGCCTTGAGAAGACTTCCTGCTTCACTCCATCCCCCTCTTCTCCCTGTAAACCACAGCTGCTCCCACCTGATGTGCTATCCAGCGTTTTAAACTAACCATCCAGTGAACTTTAGCACACCTTGAGTTATGTTCAGTCCCTCAAAGCTTCAGTGAATTAGGGTTAAATGTTCAAGGTACACTTTTATATCTCCTCAGGAACATTCATTCAGTCTAAAACAAGACGTGCACGCTATGGAGGCACACAGTGAGAGGTGGGAGCATTGATGAGTTTCAGCTGGAAGACTTTGCACATGGTTGAGCAGCATTTGACCCTCACCTCAATCCAAGCCTACTTGTCTGGATTTTTCCAGATTAATGCAGCAGTTAGTCACCGTGCCACAGGAGGCATCTCAAACACATTGTGCACCTAGATGGGTAAAATGTCAAATGAAAGCATGAAATAAATTCATAAATCATTTATTCAACGTGTCATGAATTCAAAACACTTATTTCATTTCTAAACATCCGGTACTTGTTGCTGTAGGCTACTATAGAGTTTATTTTCTCTATCAACCTGCCCATTAAAATCAGTGGGCGGGGCTGACGCTGATTGCTTCTGTCTGAATGGAGTTTTTATTTCAAACTGCTTCCTCTAGGAAGGCAAAGCTATTGAAACCTAATAGATAAGAAAATTAAGTCTCTCACCCAGAGTAAGAGATTAAAGTGACCATATGTAAACACAAATTTAGAAAAACTATTTTGATCCTGAAGGGTTAAAATACTGGCCTAGGATCTAGAACGTGTCAGCCTAGCCGCGCTTCAACCTCCACCTCAGAGCTCGAAATATGAAATAATTAGGACTGTGACTTTAACGCATTAATAGATTAATTAATTAATTAGAAAAAAATGACGTGTTAAAAAAATAAACGCATTTAATCGTTGCATTTCGAGCAAGGTGGAACCTTTGTCATTGCACGATTTCCTCGTAGACCGAATATCACTGACACACTCAACAACGCACAGTGCTAATGGCTACTAAAATGGAATAAAAACAGAAAAAAAGTTGCCTTGCTTGGACTGATGCAGGATTTAGAAAACCCGTCCGCCTCTTTTCTCAACTATGAAAAAATAAACTTCCATACAACAACGAAGTCTGTGTCGCGGACATTTTTCAGAGATCGTCTCTGCTGCAGCTGCCCGGTGGCACCGGAAACTTTACAAAAGTTGTGGTAAGCTATATTTTTAACATTTACGTAACATCTGTGCAGCGCTGAAAGCACCAGACAGAACAATTCTTTACCCTAACAGTAGTTTATGAAAGTAGTCAGACAAACGAGAGACACCTGGCTGCCGCTGGGAAAATGCTCCGTGTTCTCACTACTCTGATTTTAGTTGATTTGGGTCTTGTTTCATATCACACAGTGACATTTGAATAATTAAAATGCATTTCTTATTTAAAAGCTTTAGTTTACAGTAATAACCATGTCTAATGTTTGATTCTCTGTCTCACAATTTTAACTAAAAGTTTTGCTTTGAGGGCACATTTTTCTGAACGATTAAAATGCGATTAATTTAGAATAATTAATTACAAAGCCTCTAATTAATTAGATTAAAATTTTTAATCGAGTCCCGGCCCTAGAAATAATACAACTGCTCTTTGCCTAATGTCAAATTTAACAAATGTATTTATTTTATCACACAATTCTAAAACATACAGAATAAAAAAAGAAATAAAATTGTCCCTCACCAGCTGTAGATCCTCCACCAGGGGGCAATAGACGTGTATGGGACCGGATGGGACCGGTTTCTGATGAAGATACTAACTCTGATGCTCAGATGCAAAACACTCAAAAACAAACACAAAATATGTTTTTAATAACTGACATAAAATATAAACAACATTTACATAAATACACTGAAATAATAAATTCATCAGAACTTCCTCAGACTGTTACAATGTTCTCACTCAGGTACCCTATTACAGCTGGACAACTGAGAACAGGACCGGTGCTTCACTACAGAAACAAACCCACTATTTCTGGAACAATCAAAAAGTACAAAACGTAAAATAACCTTAACTTTGATGCTGTGTTTTAACCTTATTAAACTGTACTGGAAACACTTTTGATGAGAAAATAGTAAATGATACAAAAGGCTTCATAATTGTGTCGACTTGAATGCTTACAACCGTTTTTCTGTTGAGTAAAGAAGCAAAACCACCCTCGGTGTTGTGGACTCTTAACTGTCTTCTATAAATATCGTTTTCATTCTCCCAACACCACATAAACTCCAGAGCGTTGCCGTCAAACTAATTCAGCATCCATCAGCTACAGAATCACTCGCAGCACGAGGTCCACTCAGAAACGGGAGTGACAGACCTAGTCTGCTCTTTGTGGATAAAGAAAAAGTGAAACAGGCTTCAGAGAAACAGATAAAAGAGGAGCAACGAAGGCTTTTAACATCAGATGGTTGAAAGTGATTTAAAATAATAAAATTAAAAATGTCTTCCTTCAGTTTCTAGATGTTCTACGTGGTGTTTGGAGGTTTAGCGTTTTAAGCTAACCAGTCTTTGAGTGATCTCTAAAACACAACTGTGTGTTTCTGGATTTTTGCCCCACTTGAGTCATCAGATGTGACCATTTTTTCTCCCAGACGCTCATGAGAGCTCTTCTGGATTCTCACTTTAAATGTTGTCTTCAGTAAATGTTCTAGTCTCACTTCTGGCTCTTTTCTGTACCTGTAAGCCCCCAACTGACCCTTCCTTTTATTTCAAGTGGGTTGAAAACCCGTGTCTCAAACTTAGGGGTCGTGATGTATGCTAACCTAAAGATGGACATTCATGTCAACCAGGTAGTTAAGACCTGTCCCCCCCCCCCCCCCCCCCCCCCCTGAGGTGTCTCTCTAGAATTAAGCCCATTTTAAAAAGGCGTCATCTTCATGCAGTTGTCCATGCCTTCATTACCCCCCGTCACGACTACTCTAACTCAGTACCACATGGTATCTCCACCTCCACTCTCGCCCACCTTCAGCTACTGCAGAACGCAGCAGCTCGATTCTTGACTGGCACCAGGCAGCGAGAACGCATCACACCGGTTTTGGCAAATCTCCATTGGCTCCCCATCCATCTCCAGATAGAGTTTAAGATCTTGGTTTTTGTGTTCAAATCTCTCAGTAACTGAGCACCTGGCTAATTGTCCGTGCTCATTCACCCTTATGTCCCTACGAGATCCCTCCGATCAGCCGACCAGCACCTTCTTCATGTCCCTAGCTTCCGCTGTAAGTCCCGCGGGGAGCACGCTTTTTCAGTTTGTGCACTGAAGCTCTGGAACCACTTGCCCCTCCTGATCAGTCTCTCTTCCTCTCTTTCCCTTTTTAAGCCTCGTATAAAAACTCACCTTTACTCTCTGGCTTTTAATTCAGCCTAATTTATTCTCTTTTTCCTTCTTTTGTATCTGAATCACTCGATTTTAACGGATTTAGTTTTTATTTTGTGTTTTTGTTCAGCACTTTGGTCAGCTCTCATGCCGTGTTTAAATGTGCAGTACAAATAAATTTGGTATGGTATGGTTTGGTACTCTATGTAAGTGATTTTCTCAAGGACTACTTTTTACTTTCACCATTACATTTTCTAAAAAGTTTCAAAAGTACTAAAATTAGCGTTTTGTCCGACCCCCACCCCACAGCCGGTCTGACGCAGACCGGGAGCACACCTTTCTCCACGCCGGGCTGCATTTCCAAAGGTGGTCGTTTACCAGAATTGATCAAATGATGTATTTTATGTCACTGGTTTGCAGTTTTCAATGACTGCTTCTCCTGAGAGTGACACCTCGTGGTCACTTTTAGTTACTGCAACCCATTTTCTAAACAAAACGAGTCACTTTCTTACCCCCGTGTCACGAAGTTCAGCAGCCTCACTTCTTTTTGTTTGTTTGTTTGTTTTTACTTAAAACTTTATTGTTATTGTTTTTGAATGCTTTTTAATTCTGACCAGACACAGAGACAGAGGTGAAAGAGAAAGGAAGAGACAAAATGTGTGTGTGTGGGGGGTGGGGGGTGGGGTCCACAAAAAAAAACAATAATGAACAAGAGACTGCTTCTAGACCTGCAGAAAGAGAAAAATAAATAAATGGGACACAACAACAATACAACAAGATCAAGCTATCACTGAGTCAACTTGATGAAAAAATATATAATCAACATTGTTTAACTGAACAATCACACGATAATAAATCACAGTGCATTAAGTGCCCACCATAGCCTAAAGACATGTGTTGAACGTGCCCAAGTCCATACTTATGAGAGCACCATGTGAGCACCTGTGTGTGTACACGCGCTTGTTTATGTAAGGTTTCTCTATAGGAGCGTCCAATAGAGAGTGTGAGGGGCCACAGATCTGCCCCCTAAAGATGTGTAGGAGACGGAGGGAGCTCCAAGTCCCAGAGATCCAGGAGCTGCCCCAGAGCACAGGAACCCCAGGGAGACTGCGACCAGAAAAGCCCCCGCCCCCCTCGAGAGGCGCAGAGGATCGCCCCGGGGGGCACAACCAGCAGCCAGCAGAGTCCCGGGAGATTTCGGCGGCAAGCCCACAGGCCCGCCTGCAGCCTCCCTCCCCCTAGCCGGCTGAGCCCGGGATCCAGCGACCCGGGACCCAGGGGCGACCACCCCCGCCTGGGACCCAGCAGAGCCCAGGGACCCAGACTGCAACAGGCAGCCACCGGAATTGATCAGGCAGCTACCAAAAATCTTAAACTCCCTGACCCGGGAGCCACGACCCAGGCAGACCAAGGCACTGCACTCCACACCAGGTGTGGCAGGGAGAGGGGAGACAAAAATCTATATCATCAAAAGAAGTCCTCACTCAACCTGGAGGTACGTGGAGAAAATTTAGAAAGTCAGCAGCCTCACTTCTGCCCTTGGCCAGCTGTGGCTACATTGTAGCGCATCATCATCTGGGTGTGAATGTGTGTGCAAATGTGTGGATGACTGATTGTGTTGTGAAGCTCCTTGGGGGGCTGCCTACGAAGGCGCCAAATGCACAAATGCCTTTATGACTGTAAATTCTTACATATTGCATCTTTAGGCAGAATTTTGGAGGAAGTGTTTAGAACCTCTTCCTGCTGAATCAGAAATGTTTCTATTAAATTGTATCAAAGGTTTTTGGAACTAGCTAACAGTATGTTTACCCCCAGTGATGCATCTGCTTTGATATGATGCAATAAACACAACAGCATTTAATTTATGTTATCCAGTTTTTAATCTGGAAAGAAGCAGTCTGTTCACATGCACATGCAGAAGCCCGTCCTCGTGCACTCCCTTTGACCCCAAACACTTTTGAAAGCAGCAGATTTGTCGTGGAATCAATTAATTTTCCTTCCCCACTCCATCCCCTCCGAGCTCTGTGCTCTTCCCAGAGAATCCCTGCAGCGATAAAAGAAATAGCCACAGCTGCTGAAAGGAGTGCACATATTAGTCTTTATCAGACCGGTGAGACAATGACATTTATGAAGACCTATGTCATGTAATGTACATCACCAGTGCAGAGTGGAAGCAGAAAGCCAAAGCAAGCGCCCAAGGCAGCTCAGAGATGGGCTAACCGGGAGGCAGAAGGAGACATCAGACTCGTTCTTCAATGCCACTTCTGCTGCTGACAGAGAAATGAAATGGTCTACGTTCTCCTGTGGAAAAGCAGCAATTATTAACGACACACAACAACCCTGCTCCCTTCTGACCTCAATGTTGTTCTAAATCTCCATCAAAACTCAAACACCCATAAAAGAAGAGCATGGATCGATGCCTTCTGCCTCAAGAAATATCCCTGCAAACTCAATTTAGATTCATTAACAATCTAATTATAAGTGCCTGTGAAAATCCTTTCAGTCGGACTAAACAAATGACAAACTTCTTAATTGATGATGGATGATTTGCAGGCTTTTAAAAAGTCTTTTTGTGTTTTTTTTTTCATTTATTTCTCACTTGAAGCAACAATAGGTTTGATATAATCAGACTAAATTAGACAAATAAAAGAGGTTAAAGCACATTTAGACAGAGAGGTGTGGTTAAAATAGGTAATGTTCATATCTGTCTGCATGAAGATTGTTGAAAATATGTTGATCTATTGTTATTATTATTATTATTATTATTATTATTATTCAAATCAATCAATCAAATCAAAGATACTTTATTGATCCCAGAGGGAAATTAGAGTTTCAGTACACACAATTCAGAGATCAGACATACATGGGCAAGACACATGACAAGAATTGGTGACTGTGGTCATTCGCAACCCTGAGTCGCGCTACCTTAATAGAGATAAGGGGGGTTTACATGAGGATTGGTTCAGGTGGAGGGAAAAAAAGGCACTTCAGAGTTACCCTCCACCAGGAGGGCAGCTTTGCTCTGCAAAAAAAACCCACCTTAAACATATATGCAACAGACTTCAGATGAACTGAAGAAGCCTCTCGGATGAGAGGTGAAACGTCTTCAAGCAACTCAAAGAAGTCCAGACGCTTTTCTTTCAAGCTCATTAGACTACAATGACCTGGATGACTGAGAACCTTCACAGACAACAGACTTCAGACATTACACAGCATAAGTGACCACTAGGTGGGGGTGGTGGGTTGGGACTATCCACACTTCAGTTCCTGAAGCCACGATAAGCAGCACATGTCACCTCAGTCTGAACAGGGGGAGGAGCATTGAGGGTTGGAGGGTTGCAGTGAACCTGGAACGTTTCAGCGGCCTTCCCGCAGTCTCGCCCAGGCTGGGATAGGAGACAGAGTTGAGTTGCCATAGCGACGGCACATTCCACATATCTTCTGAGGGGGGAGTTTTCGTTGTAGCCTTGCAGGCTCAAGGGGCACCAGATTCCGATTAGAAAATGTTTTGGGGCCAGACAGAGATAATTTCCTCTCTGTCTTACAGTCTGCTGGTCCTCAACCTCTCAAAATCCCAATAATGGACATTAAACTATCCCAATCCGTGCTGATTCGTCCACTCTATCCTTGATGGCATCCCTCTTTTGTGCCAATAATGAATCTCGGCCAAAGTTCCAAGCTTATGATTCATCTCGACAATTATGTGAGTCTGTGAATTCACAGCACGGTGCAAACCATCTCTGAGCTCCGGGATCAGGCCAATATTCCTCGACAGCTCGTTAATTTTCCGGTAAGCCAGGAAGCCTCCAGGGCCAATGAGCAGGAAACCTGACACCAACACCACGAATATCCACACATCTTCAGAGTCCTCCACAGACAGCTGAGATAAACAAATCAAGTTCCACTGTTTCCAGGAGTCCATGATGTGTCCAACTGGGTCTGTCCCAGCGGGGCATCCGGGAGCCCCTTCTCCCGTTGTAATTGTTGAAAAAATGTATGAATCGCATTGAGTGACCAACTGACGAAGAATTATTATTATTATTATCATTATTATTACTGTTATTATTATTATTATTATTACCGTAAATCCTCTAATACAGGCCCGGGCCTGTATTTGACTCAAGCTCATCAAGCTCCAGGCCTTTATTGGAAGGAGGGCCAGTATTAGAGGCAGGCCTCTATTTCTATTTGAGCAAAATGAACTAATGGTTCGCTGGAGTTTTGGACAATTAAAATTGCGCCCACATTTTCAAAGTTAAACACATTTCTTTTAACAACGGTAGTTTCTGCTTCAGCCCTCTCCTCCCTCCCCCTGCGCAGCGGCTGCAAACTCACTGATGCGCCTGCAGCCTCTCGGATTTCCTGCTGCTCTAAACATTAAAATAATTATTTCGTTTTCTGTTCTTCACTTCTGATTACCTTCAATGGTGTCTGCTTGTTGCAACCAGCAGGTACAAAAGCTAACTTGTTTTTATTTGACTATTTTTCTTTCCTGCCTGTTTATTATCTTCCTGCATCTCCTCTCAATCCTAAAGAGAAACTGCTACCTGGGTTCATATATATTCACCTTATGAGTTACCTTTGAACTGCAGTTCTAAAAGATCTACCGACCGCAGAAACAGCGGAGTGCGCGCTGCTTGCCGGCCGCATCAGTGATTGGTGCGTGCGTCACCGGATGACAAGTTTAAATAATTTGGCAACACCTGATTGTTACTGTGGCCGTGCTCAGGAGGCAGTTCCGACCGCAAAAACAGCGGAGTGCTCCCTGCTTGGTGGCCGTGTGATCGGTGCGTCACCGGAGGACAAGGTCATGTGCCCCGCTCCACAGCCAAACGCATCAGGCGCAAATAAAAGACAGAAAACATCAAAGGAAATGAACCGACATGAACGATCGCGTGTTAAATAATTTTTTGAGGTGGCGACACCTGATTGTTACTGTGGCCATGCTCAGGAGGCAGATCTACCGACCGCAAAAACAGCGGAGTGCTCCGTGCTTGGCGGCCGCATCAGTGATCGGTGCATCACCCGAGGACAAGGTGATGTGCCCCGCTCCACAGCATGCAGCGAAACACATCAGGCGCACATAAAAGACAGAAAACATTAAAGGAAATGAACCGACATGAACGATCGCGTGTCAGTACCGACGCTCCGGCACAGCCTCCTCTTTGTCTCCGCACGGTTAAAGTTACCCTCGCGGTCTGTCACTGGCAAATCAAAAGTGAGACGATGACACAACCGCCCCCCGTACTTGCTTTTTACCACATTCCACCCGGCCACAATAAGAGGCCGGTCTTTATTCACCTCCGCCGACACCGGCCAAAATTGGAGACCCGTCCTTTAATTGAATACCGGCCTGTATTGGAGGATTTACGGTATTATTATTAATTCTATGGTGTTTTATTTATATTTTTATCAACTTGAACATCTTTTTCCTTTTTCTGAGGTGCAAGAAATTGAGTGTAGTATCCTTCACAATGCCATCAATGTGTGTGTGTGTGTGTGCGTGCGTGCGTGCGTGTGTGTGTGTGTGCTCTGTCTTCTCCATCCCCAGTGAGTCGTGGTGGATGGCTGCTTATACTGAGCCAGGATCCTCTGGAGGTTTCTTCCTGTTAAAAGAGAGATTTCCTCTCCACTGTCGCTAAATGCTTGCTTAGTATGATGATTGCTGTAAAGTCACTGACACTAGTCAGTGACTCGATGCGATTTGCTGGGTTCCTTATATAGGAAACTTTTTACTGACTGGCTTAATGAACTGACCTGTATTGGAATGTTTCCTGCGTGAAGGTCCTTGAGACGACTCTTGTCCAAGCTGCTTTTCTTGTGAAAAAAGTAATGAGAACGACTTGCTGAAGCCAAAAAGCACAAATTTGATGAGCAGCGATTTGACTGAACTAGCAGGCATTACAACAGGACGCTGCAGGAAACGGAACGATTCCAGATGTGCTTTTCCTGCTAGACACCAACATATGAGCTGTGAAAAAGGGTCTGTGTGGATGCAGGGAAGATAAATGCAACTGTGATGGACAAAATTATTCCTTCTATGTCACTTTTAGTCAAGCATAAAGACGCATCCCTGCTTGGCTGTGGATAATAGATCATCTTTATGCTGAGACATATTTTAATGCATTCATGAGAAATGCAGAGTGTTCTGGTTACCTGTTGGATCAGAAAATGGAAAAACAAAAATACACATTGATCTGCTCACTTCCTGCAAAGTTGAGCATTTTGGTGGGCTTGTCTGCCAGACCAGGACCCCCAGCTCCTCGTCTGCCATAATCAGTGGAAGAGTGAAGAGAACAGCCGGCAGCGAGTCCTGTCTCTGATCATTACATCAGCTGCTTAGCCTCCCAGCTGAATATTTATCAAATACATGCTTTTGCATGCATGAACACAGTCATGCAACACGACAGCTGACCTCTGAGATTTAGGTAAACCTTCATTTAAAGGGGAACGGGACAGTTTTGACTTGCTTTTAGCACCTCCTAGTGTCCGTATGTAGAACTGAAACCCAAGCTTATCTCCTCGTTGCGTGTTTGTCTTTTTTGACACCTTAACAGCTGAAATGTCTCCCAGCCTTCCTTAGTGTCTACAGGAGTGATTACTCACTAAATCAAACAAATCAGCTGTGTTCATGATTTAAAACATGCAGGAAACGTGCTGGAACCAGACCGCGGCGCCAGGTGTATCAGCTAAAGTCCCAACAGAGCGTCCTGCCAGGCTGAAGTTGCAAGTGGAATGTTCTGGCGACAGGGGCGATAGGGGCTGGGCGGCCTTTCTTTAACTCTGTAAAGTGTAAAGACATTTTAGCACATACTGGCTCAAGAAAAGGACCATATTGACTCGAATATAGGACGAGGCTTTTTTCATTGAAAATCATTTTAACCCTCTGGAGGCAGGCGTTGCAGATTTGCAGCGTTAAAACCTACCTACCTGGTTACTCCACATACGTATTTCATGAGTATTTTTTAATTCAGAAGTACCCCTGAAGGACTTAGTTGTTCGTCCCTTTATCAAAACTCATTTTGAGCCTGAGAGGGTTAAAAATGTGAGGTCGTCTTATAATCAGGGTCTAAGCACATATTGTCTGGGGTCATTACATGCCTGTAACAGCAGAGGACGCCAGGCTGTATGTTCTCAACAGGAGAAGAAAATGGAGACCAGATGTTCGAAGCAGAGTGGACCTGTAACGTCCAGCAATGGTCAGTTTTAGGTACTGTTTGACCATCCAACATCTGGTCAAAAAGGAGACTCGAGACTGTATGTGTCCCCTCTAAATCAGCCTGCCTACATCACGCCAGCTGGAGCTCAGAGCCTGCAGCTCTGACATAAATAATGAAATGTCAACAATAACATTCTCTCCTCAAGGTCCCTCACAGAGCGCCCTTTTATCTAAGACTCCTTGCTTCACAGAGGAAAGAAGATTTAAAATTAAATATGAACTTCTAAAACTTATAAGCTAGATAATCATAAAATAAAGGTTTGTTTATTGCTACTTATGATAATTAATATAATGAAATGCTTTCATTAAAGGGGCATTATGGAAGTTTGACAGCCAAAACATGTATAGAAATAATAAATGTCTTCTTCATACATTCTCCTGCAATGCCCTGGTCCTGTAGAATGAGCCCTGGCATTTTTACTGTGATTGCCTATTTTTCTGTAAAATCACAGAAAAAGAGAGATGCTCGGGTCGAGCAGGCTGCTTCATGCGCGTTCACGCTCAGGCATAGCCCGTAGCATTTGCTATCCGTAGCTTTAGCAGCAGAGAGAGGCAGTGCCACTTTGTCGCTGTTCCTAACGCCTAGTGACAAAGCTAGCTACATTTCTGAGGACCCTTAGCTACTTTCTGTAGAAATTTCTTCTAGATATTTCCTGCAAATTAGCAACAAAATAGCCATTTTCACTCCGAACCGTTCTTTGAACGTTGTTTCAGCTGTCATCAAGGATATAAATGTTACAGATACAAAGGGATGCCATTGGCTGTTTAGCTCACCTAGTCAGACGTTGGACTCTCGTGCAGGAGAACCAGGTTCGATACTGTATGTCAACATAATTGATTTAGTTTCTTTGTTACATTAATGGTATATTTTTTTACAGTAAGATGCCCAAATTTTTATTTGAGACTCGCCGAACGGCATTGAATTCACAGATAAAAAGATGTGGGTTCAACTTTCATTTTGGAACAATTTTTCAAGCAAGGGAAGGGAATGATCTGAGCATGCAGGAGGACTGACCCATCATAAACCTTTGTCGGCTGTGCTGAAGAGAAAGGTACAGAACCAAATTATTTAATTAATTAGCTGCGCATTCTCCTGTCCTCACACACACACACACACGCACACACACACACACACACACACACACACACACACACACACACACACACACACACACACGCACGCACGCACGCACGCACGCACACACAGACAAGCACGCACTCATGAAGATCACACTTCCGTGGTCCAGCCCAGGGTTTGGACGGTTCAGTTTGTGACCCTGATTTATGACATAAAGTATGTGATCTTTCATCATTTCTATTTCTGCTTGAGCCCCTCCCCCTGAATCATTTACATGAGCCTAGAGCATTAACCAACAGAATTGCGTATCCACAAGAGGGAGCTCTAAGGGTGTTTCTCAATGCCAAGGTGCCTGGTGTTCGAATCTGATGTCTTGCAAGGCCAGGCGCCTTGCTTATGAGGACCCTGCCCTTCCTTGGTCAAAGAAAACGGTTGAATGGAACAGACTTGCATCACGTGACACGGGAGATAACGTTATATTAATTTTATACGTATTAGTTTCTATATAGTATATATATTTACTTTTTAAATTGTGTATATGTTTATTAAATTAAAAAATATAAGTGAGTTACTACCCGCTAGCCACCCAAGCTGCAACTACTAAGCTACTAACCAACCATAGATAACTTCTTTGGATCTAAAAAAAAAACGTTTTAAATTAGTTGACTTACTTGAAATTAGTCCCCGAAGTAGCTGCCGGCTTCTGATCCGCCGTCCCTCTGAAAATACTGCGGTGTATTGTGGGTAATTTTTGACCAAGGCTAGGCTCCAAGATACCTCCAGTGTATCCTTGCTCAGCTAGCTAAACGGCTAACAAACGGAGAACACACGCCTCAGTAGAACATGAACATTGTACGTCTTGGCGGCTCCCGATTATTATCTCCCAGGCAACCGGGGCGGGGCCAAGACATCAAGGCAAGGCTCCTTGACATTGAGAAACACCCCAGGTCAGTGAGAATGGGCTGCAGTTCCCAGCATGCATTGCGGGGTGATGCAGACAGCTTAACACACTAACCTAGCTTGAATGCTAACTCGACCTGCATTGAGGTAACATCAGTCTGTAAACTTGAAGCTAACTGTGGAAAAGGATGCAGAGGAACAAAAAGAGATTTATCTTTTGTGTATTGGAGATAAGTGATAGAGTTCAGCCTTACGAACACTCTGCACTGGCTTCGGTCAACATTCTTTATGTGTAGTGGGCTCTGCAGGGCAGAACTTTGCCATATTTGGCTGAATTACAACACAGGTGTGTCCTCTTTCAGGCCCTTTGCTCTGCTGGGCAGGAGATGCTGGCGGCCCCACGCTCTAAGCTGAGATCGGGGGGGGGGGGGGGGGGGTTGGGGGGGGGGGGGGGGGTGGGCCTCCTCATTAATAACACCAACCCTCTGGAACGAGCTCCCTTTGGCAGTAAAGCAAGCTCCATCTCTTCAGGTGTTTAAGTCTGACACAAAAACCAGTTTTTCTTTACCCCAACGTGATTGTTGATGCAAGCTAATTTGGTTTTTCTTTCGCGTCGCTTTTAATACTTTTACGTGCTTTTTTCTAATTTTTCTAAAGGGATTCGAATGAAGGTGACTGGAGTTTGGTTTCCTGAAGATGTTTCGCTTCTCATCCAAGGAGCTTTGATAATTCAGATTTTACATGATTAAGGACCTTTAACTCATTAACTGCCAATGACGACTAAAGTTGACATTTTCATGTTTTTACTGTGTGGGCGTCGGACGAGCCCCCGCACCATGAGAACAAACATCTCAGGTCTAAAGCCGATCTTCATCCGCGTAAGTCACACGTCACGTGATCAGGAAGCAGAACATCCATGTGTTAGGAGATCGTTTTGGGTCGCTGCTGTAAAAAAAGTGAGGCGTGAACCGGAAAAGCTTCTGCCGATCACAATTCAACAACGTATTATGAAAGAACGGATAACGCTCGAAACGCGTGGATTCTTCCTGATGTAAGAGGTGAGTCTCCTCTTTGATTTGGTTGTTTTGGTTTAGACATCATCCTAGAGTACAACGTTCTGTGACTCTTCAAAAAACAGTGAAAACGCTGAAAAATGCTGGCAGTGAAAGAGTTAAAGGTGACCGCTCCAGCAACGACATGACTAGCTGTTAGCACGTCGGTCCTGAAACAGACTAGTTCTCTGAATAGTGAAGCTATGGCACAGGAATATTTATAACTTTTACACAGAAACACACTTTAAAAGGTTTCATTTTAAGCCACAGAAGGCAGAAAGTGTAGAAAACTGCCCCACCTTGCCTCCAATCTAATTAGTGCTACTTTTAATTTGTGTGTTTATCTTTGAACAAGGTTGGATGATGTGACAAGCAGCAGCCTCTCTGCCATCATCGGGTGGGATTCTTACTTTTGTTTAGCCGGGCGGCCTTTAGCTCCCTTAAAATGTCAAGGAAATCTCCTGAGTGAAGCGCTCCATCTAACCCTCCATCTTCAGTCATCCCCCTCCAGGTCTGGATCTTCAGCACTAGCAGCGCCTCCGGTGACTCACCGAGCAGCAGACACCAGACATTATTAATGTTTTTACAAAAATAGTTACACGGAAATAACAGCGGCAGCAGCAGCAGCAGCAGTAACCCATGGTTACAGAGACTACGTCAGCTGGTGCTATTGATCTCTTCACAACTTCACCCCTAACTTCTAATTAATGTGAGCCCACAACCTGAGCGTGGAATAATGTGAGATTTGTTTTTGAAAGGCGTGAAACTGCCTTTTCAATTCATCAACTCTGGAATTATTTGTCTTTCTCTTTTTAAGCAGAGGGGAGATGTGGCTGACTCCGTCCTGGTTCACCTGGGAAACATCCCTGGAACGGTTAGCCCTTCAACTCCCTTTGATAATCCTTAGTAATGAGTGAGAGGAGAGAGGAAATGAAAAGTTTTTCAGAGGAGAGGAGCGTGGCTGTAATGAACCGGTTTCCTACGGGGTAATGAAGGTCTGCATCTAATGCCAAGGGCAGCCAGGCGAGCACGGAGACCATTACAGCTGAGCATGCCAGCTTACGCTTCTGTCCGGGAGGCCGAAAACAGCTCGGTGAGAGCCCCCACCCCCCACCCCCCCTGCTCACACCTGCTTCTGACTGCAGACGCAATTATCTTGAGGAGCTGCAGCCAATATTTCCTTAGTGGTGCCAAAGGTGAAGACTTGTTAGAAATGTCATTTAAAAAGAAAAAAAGAGCTTTTCTTCATCAAATGAACAGGCGGTGAGTGCTCTCCCTGGAGCTTTTCTTCAGGATGGCAGCAGAAAAAAGAAAAGGTCTCAGACTTTTTCACTGTTAAAAAACAGATCCTACAACCCTCCATGGTATTATATATTATTATATTATGTATTAAATATAATATAATATAATATAATACAATATGATATAATATAATATAATATTATATTATATTATATTATATTATATCAAATCATAACATAATTTATAATATGAGTCAACTACATGACAAAAATATAGATGACATTTATAATTATTTGTAATTCTGGCTTTAAAGAGTTATCTGTCACACCAGTTTTTTGCATATTTTATTAACTTGAGTCAGTCAGGTCTTAAAATTATGTAAATTAATAAAAATGCAAAAGTTTAATTAATATTAATGCAGAGTTCTGTCAGAAGGCGCCAACTAGAAGTGGAAAAATATGCTGCACCATTCAGCCCCTCTCCCTGCTTCTTTACACACACACACACACACACACACACACACACACACACACACACACACATTCATTTTCATCCGCTTATCCGGAGTCGGGTCGGGGGGGCAGTATCCTAAGTCGAGAGGCCCAGACTTCCCTCTCCCCAGCCATTTGGGCCCGCTCTTCCGGGGGAATCCCTTGGCGTTCCCTGGCCAGGTGAGTGACGTAGTCCCTCCACCGTGTCCTGGGTCTCCCTTTAGGTCTCCTCCCGGTTGGTCGTGCCAGGGAGGCGTCCAGGAGGCGATCGAACAATTTAAAAATATGCAGAATTACCAAAGGGTTAAAGCTGATCTGACAAACAGATACATGCACACGAACAATAACAGGATGGTTTTGTTCCAGCTCATTTAAACCCAGCTTGGTTTACTTTAACCCCACATCCGAGCCTCCCAAATGCTGCTTTAACCTGTTAAATCCCAAATCACCCCGGCGTCGGTGCATAACCCTGTAAAGTGTCATGAATAAGCATTACTTCTCAACGAGGGTCTAACATGTGAAAACTCCTCAGCATGGAGGTTTTTTCCGAGACTAAACTCAGCAGGATGAGCAGGGTTTTCCACACCTCTGCATTCCTTTAAACTAGAAAGATTTTTGTTCTGATTGACCTCAGTATGGAGAAATAGAGATTAGAATCAGGATTAAAGAGCCAATGGCTAGTCTGAGGGGAGAGATCACCGTGATCAACATGTTGTTAATAATTCTTGGAGAGAAATAGCTCGCACTCTCAGAAAAGACGAGGACGCTGTTAAAAATGCTGGAAAAACATGAGGGACCGATATGTGAAGGCAAGGAAGGGGAACAAACGGAACAGCGGTGATCCTGGTGGAAACAAGAACACTCCACCATTTCTCAAAGAGCTGAGCTGGCTCTTAACTTTCATTAACAGCTGTTATAAACAACAGTAATTTCTACTTCTACTATGGTGTAGTGTCGGATGCATGCTGTAGAGCTCCGTGCTGCCCCCAACAGTTTGGGAGAATATTGGCTCACCACAGAGATAAGCCACATGAGCCATAAACGCTGCGAGTTGTGAAGCGCATTCCATCTGCGAGCCGCATCGCCAAGCGTTAAGTAAATGTGTCAAGCATAAATGAAGCTTTACTCACACCTAGTGACAGTTTAGAGCAGGGATCCCCAACTCTCTTCCTCCTGGCGCCGGTATCCAGCATGTTTTAGTTGTTTCCCTTCATACCGGTCCTCGGTGAAGGGAGTTGGGGACCACGCATGCATGTGGAGAACATGCTAACTCTCCGCAGAAAGGCTGCTTCTGGTATTCAAACCTGCAACTTCCCTTCTACAAGGCCATCAACTGCACTGCGTTGGAGCCATCGACATATAAATATTGGACAATGGGTTTCCATAGACTCCAATAACACGTTTTTGAAGAGAAATGGGAGGCGGCCACCACCGCCATTTTGACCGTGTCACAGGTTCCGTCAAGCCCAGACAATTCCACAAAAGGGAAGAGAGGTGGAGCTGAGGGTGGGGCTGTAAGGCTGGGATCAACTGATGACACCCGGTCGAACTAGCTACAAGCTAACCTGAAGCTAACCCAAAGCTAACGCGGAGGTGGGAGCTAAGCTAACGGAGGTAGCAACCTAGCTACAACCGGAGTTAACTGTGCACAACACCAGAGCTTCTGAGTCAGAGAAACGCCGGGCTGACCTCTGGGTAAAACCGGGTGGAAAGGTTTCCATCCCAGAGCTCCACAAGCCGGCAGCCGCACAGCAGACAGAAGCCGCGGCGATCAGAGATGCGCCGAGCTGCGGGGAGGGGAGAACCGGGTGAAAAACATCGGTCTCCCGAGAGCTCCACAAGCCGATAGTGGGAACCCAGCTCCACCAACATGTTATATTTGAACCCATTTTCTAAAGTGCAGCATTATGTTAAATGCACTGGGGTTTACCCTATTACATTTAAATTTCATGGTTAAACAGTACATGTTAAAATCTAAGCTCAGCTCGGCAGTGACCTAAAATACATAAATATAATTTAACTTACTGAAAAAAATGAAGTGGAGACTCCTTGGACGCTCTATTAGTGCAATTAATGCCACAGCAAGTCATTTTGTCCAACAATTGCACAAAAAATATCCAAAAAGAACGCACAAACGCTACAACCAATGGTCTAAGTTGAGAAACTGAAAATGACAGAACAGTTTTCAGGCGAGACCGAGACTCAGACTGAGGCCTTTCCACGGAGCTAGCTCTGTGGTCACGTGGGTCTGATGCTCATTAATTATACAGAATTTTAGGCTTTTAATACACTTAAACAGAAGAGTGAGAAAAAAATTCACCCCCCTCAGAGTTGTCATGAGTGTAAACTAGATCATTTAAACAAAAGACATGTTTTGGTACCAGGCTGTAAACATGTTTATTTCTGCTGTGAAATTGGTATTTTTAACATGGGAGTCAATGAGGATTTGCTCGTTTCTGATACCAGCCCCTAGTGGATGAGGGTGGAACTGCAATTCATTTTATTTCCGGGTTTGCTTCAATTTTTCACCCGCATTGTCGGGGCTTGGTTGGAGCCTAGATGCGCCCCCTAGAAGGCTGGCTAAGGTATTACATTCCCTCCTTGTAAACATAAGGGAATAAAATAATATAAAAATACACCAGTCCATGTTTTTTTCTGGTTCTGAGTACCATAAAATCCTCCTGTTGTATGTTTGAATACACATTTTCATAGAAAGGCCACAGATGAGACTTGAACGTACGATATTCTCACTGCTGTAATATCAGGAACGTTTCCACCAAGCATCTCTCATTTCATAAATGCTTACAACAAACTAGAATTCAGTGGCGGCAAATTTAGAGCTGAAATGATTCTTCCCAAAAATTGAGTGAAAGAATGGTCGTGTCCAACTGCTCACCACGTTTCATGGAAATCCCTCCCGTGTTTCAGGGTAAAGCTGCATTCCTGCTTGCAGACGGAAACTTTTTGTTTTGCAACAAAATATTTAACTTTTTCATTGTCGGCTGATTTGGAGCAATGAGGGCATTTTATTGAGAAATGGGTCCTAACGTCTGTAAAAAACTGTAAAATAGCCTGATATTTTCTAGAAACCTGTTAGTTCAGTCAATCTTTTGTTAGATAAGTTGAGTTCATGCTTTCATAAGATAGATAGAAGGAAGTCGACCCAAGAGTTAAATGACTGAAGCGCTTCATCATCTCCAGCTCAAGCCTTTAAAGAAAAGTCAGTGAGATTCTTGAATAGCATCACAGCCGTTGCTATGAAACATTCTGATGTCTTTTTGATGTGTTTGAACTCTGTTTTGACTTTTTAAATGTACCTTTTTAATTTTCTACATTTGTGATGCATCCAAGTGGTTTGATCTTCAAAAGGGCACAGTTTCAGGTAATTCTCTCATTAACCTTGAAATACTTGATTTTAATTATCTCGTAAGAAGAAAAAGTCGCCACGTTCCTGCAGCAGCTCCGATGACTTCGATTTTACTGCTCTAAAAAGAGCTTTTAAAGATACCTGAATGGGTCTTCGGTATGACATGGTGTGTGTGTGTGTGTACCAGATATATATATATATATATATATATATATATATATATATATATATATATATATATATATATATATATATATATATATATATATATATATACCGTAAATCCTCTAATACAGGCCCGGGCCCATATTTGACTCAAGCTCATCAAGCTCCAGGCCTTTATTGGAAGGAGGACCAGAATTAGAGGCAGGCCTAAATTTCTATTTGAGCAAAATGAACTAATGGTTCGCTGGAGTTTTGACAATTAAAATTGCGCCCACATTTTCAAAGTTAAACACATTTCTTTTAACAACGGTACTTTCTGCTTCAGCCCTCTCCCCCCTCCCCCTGCGCAGCGGCCGCAAACTCATTGATGCGCCTGCAGCCTCTCGGAGTTCCTGCTGCTCTAAACATTAAAATAATTATTTCATTTTCTGTTCCTCACTTCTGATTACCTTCAATGGTGTCTGCTTGTTGCAACCACCAGGTACAAAAACTAACGTTTTTATTTGACTATTTTTCTGTCCTGTCTGTTTATTATCTTCCTGCATCTCCTCTCAGTCCTAAAGAAAAACTGCTACCTGGGTTCATATATATTCACCTTATGAGTTACCTTTGAACTGCAGTTCTAAAAGATCTATCGACCGCTAAAACAGCGGAGTGCTCGCCGGCCACATCAGTTAGGTGCGTCACCGAGGACAAAACAGGTGATGCGCCCTGATCCACAGCAGCGAAACGCATCAGGCACGAATAAAAGAATAAAAGACAGAAATATTAAAGGAAATGAGCCGACATGAACGATCGCGTGTTAAATTAGTTTTTGAGGTGGCGACACCTGATTTGATAATGTTACTGGGGCCGTGCTCAGGACGCAGATGTCTGGAGCGCGTCAACGATCAGAGCTTTGCATGCGCAAGCTGGTTAAGGGTAGGATGGGGGTGAGGGGAAGGTTAAATTGCAAGAGGGTAAAGGTCACAATTTGGTTAAATGTCCGTTTTACCGCGGGTGTCAGTACCGACGCTCTGGCACAGCGCGCCGGTATCTGACGCGCAGCGACTTGTCACCTGCTGTCTTTTCCGAGGACTGCATCTTGTTGGTGATTATCACGTGACAGCGACTAGTCGATGACAGGCATAAAAAGTTACTACAGAGCAGTGAAGTCGACTAGTTCATACAACCCCTATTGGACACATTATTAAACACTTTGGATTTAAACATATTGTCCATTCAGCAAAATATAATTATATGTAACTCATAAACTCAGAGTCTGTGCACTGTCAGAACACAGGAGGAGTCAGGCGTGCCAGGCTAGGACTCACCCTGAATGGCTAACTGAAGAGCGCACACGTCTCCATCAAACAGGAAGGAGACGCCGTGTCCCCACTGCTGTCCTGCAGAGGTCGGATCCCCAAATAATCAACAAGACTGGCCGTGGACAGCATCTCCTCCACGTGGAAGAGCTCGCTCCTCTCATCCGTATAGAACAGGTCTAATCTTTAGGTGTTTGAATCGCTCTTAGTCCGACCGCCTTCCTGAGACCCTGCTGCCATGGAGACCCTAACAGGGACTGATGGCCCGGACAACAGAGCCTCCAGGAACATGGAGGTCCTCAAACCCTCCCACCACGGTAAGGTGGCGATTCTGCGGGAGGGATGTTTTTTTTTGTGTTATTTTATTGTTTTTTTTGTGTATTTTATAAATTTATATGTTTTTTTTTATAAAATTTTTATTTACCATACCACACCAATGTATTTATAAAACACCACTTCAAAATAGCATGGCAGCTAACCAAAGTGCTGTACGTAAAAGAGCCAAATGCTCGAACGTATTATCAAAACACAGTGAAAGCCTGAAAATCAGGTAAAATACATAAAAACAGCACAAATAATCAAGGATAAAAATTCCTACTAAAACAATAGAATAAGAGAACAGTTAACATCGGCATGATCTTGTAGCTTCTCTTCCTCTGTTTGGCGACTTGAGCGCCACTTCCGCATTCCCGCCAGGCCGCGTTGCGGCGCGGTTTCTCCGTCCAACTTTTTTAAGGTCGGTTTATCCTCATTCCTCAGTGGTTTCTCCTCCTGTTCCCAGACCATCTGCTGCTGTGGCCCCCAGACTCTGGACCTCTCTCCCCCTGAGCCTGAGATCAGTGGACTCAGTGGTCTCCTTTAAAAAGCAGCTGAAGACTCACTTGTTCAAGCTGGCTTTTGTATGACCTTCTTCACCTCTCTCTCTTTATTCTGCTCTCCCCACCTATTCCACCTTCCTCAGGATCCACTGATTTCCCTCTTTCCTGTTCACTCTCTCTCTTTCTTAACATTTTTTAACCACAATTGTCTATTTTTGCTCATTTCAATATATTTTTAAACATTTTCTAAATGCTTTTTATATTTTAACATTTTTTGTTTTTGTGAAGCGCCTCATGATTTTTATCTTGAGAGGCGCTATAGAAATGATATTTTCTTCTTCTTCTTCTTCTTCTTTTCTTCAGTTTCAACTAAGCCAGGTCATCATCAATCCGTTATTTGGAACCTTCTTTAGTTCCTTCAAACTAGCGCAGTTAGGCCACGCTGATGTTCACTCTGGTTTTAGTTCTTTGCTTTTCCTCCACAGACAAGCTCCCCTAGGACACCTGCCCGCTCCACATAACTGTCTCGTGCTGTTTTGGACCAGTAAAGGGCTGCAGAGTGGTGTCAGACATGAAACTGTGGAGGTCAGTTCTAACACCCCCACCCTCACCACCTTATTAACTCACACTCATTTTCACCCAAATCAGACTTAAGACATAAATATTACTGCTAATAAATACATTAATGTTAATAAATGGCTTATTTCCTTTATAAATCACATATATAAACATTTAAACACTTGCTTAACTCCCCCAGAGTTACCACAGGGCCCAATTTGGCATCATCCCAACATTTTCACTGGACCCCCTATCAGATTTTCTGAGAGAACAAGGGAAATAGATGGAGAACATAGATATGCACAGAGGACAAGGAAACAAGGGTGCCCCCAAGGGGTGACCAGGGGTGACCATGGCCACCCCTAGAAAATTGCTGCCCCCCCCCCTCCCCCCCAGCGAAAGCCAGTGTTAATAAATCATATTAATGTTCGCTCAAACCACAAATTGATCTTGTTTATTCAAGACATAATTTTAAAACAAAATAAAAAATAATACAACTAACGAGTAACGAAATAACCAGAATACAAAATAAATATATATGTTTCCGCTGCTCACCATTTTAAAACAGTTTTTATCTCCATAGTTTATTTGTGAACACAGCAACAGGTGAATTAAACTAAAAAAACACAAAATTTTAAATAAAAATGAAAATAACTAAAATGTTTTATTTTTTATGTTTGTTTGTAAAATTGTTGTTGAATGTTTGGATACGTTCTGTTTTGTGCCACTCCAAAAATGTCTTTGGCCCCGTCTGGCCACCCCTATCAAAATTTTCTGGAGGTGCCCCTGCAAGGAAAGCACTGCACCTCATTATTACAGAAGCCAAAAGGAATCAAAGTGCCCCCTAGTGGTTGGCTGCAGTAAAGTATGTTTCTATACAAATGGGACACCTTCCTAACTAAAAACTAAATAGGCCCACTTTTTAATCTTCTTTTCTATGTTACTTGTTTTTTGTTTCACCCTGCCCACTCTATTGCATCCACTTAAGTAAACTACACAACAAGAGGGTTAGGGTTAAACTTGGTTTATGCTTGACGCATCCGCGAGGTTCGCACGGCTCCGCGCGGCAAAATTGCGTCATTTTAACAACCACGCCCCTCCACCGCGCCTCCGCACGGCCCAAACTTTCCGCACAGCGCACCTGGGAAATTTTCTAACCACGCGGACGGTCGGACGCGGAAAAACATGGTGGACTGGCAAGTACTAGTATGGCAGAGGTTCGTAAATACAGACATTTGTATGATTCAGCTCTCAGAGATCACCGGGATCAACATGTTGTTAATAATTCTTGGAGAGAAATAGCTCGCACTGTCGGAAAAGACGAGGACGCTGTTAAAAATGCTGGAATGCCATGTTGTAAACAGTAATTTCTACTTCTACTATGGTGTAGTGTTGGATGCATGCCGTAGAGCTCCATGCTGCCCCCTACAGTTTGGGAGAATATTGGCTCACCGCAGAGACAAGCCGCATGAACCATAAACGCTGCGAGTTGTGAAGTGCGTTCCATCCGCGAGCCGCATCACCACGCGGAAAGTGAATGCGTCAAGCATAAACCAAGCTTTAGGGTCTCACCGCTTCCTGCTGTTCAGCGAGCTCTGGACTCACCGCTCTCTCTCTCTCTCTCTCTCTCTCTCTCTCTCTCTCTCTCTCTCTCTCTCTCTCTCTCTCTCTCTCTCTCTCTCTCTCTCTCTCTCTCTCTCTCTCTCTCTCTCACTCTCTCTCTCTCTATAACTCTTTCTCTCTCTCTCTATCCATCTCTCTTTCTCTCTCTCTCTCTCTCTCTCTCTCTCTCTCTCTCTCTCTCTCTCTCTCTCTCTCTGTCTCTATCCATCTCTCTTTCTCTCTCTCTCTCTCTCTCACACACTTTCTCTCTCTCTCTATCTCTATAACTCTTTCTCTCTCTCTCTATCCATCTCTCTTTCTCTCTCTCTCTATCCATCTCTCTTTCTCTCTCTCTCTCTCTCTCTCTCTCTCACTCTCTCTCACTCTCTCTCTCTGTAACTCTTTCTCTCTCTCTCTCTATCTCTATAACTCTTTCTCTCTCTCTCTATCCATCTCTCTTTCTCTCTCTCTCTCTCTCTCTCTCTCTCTCTCTGTCTCTATCCATCTCTCTTTCTCTCTCTCTCTCTCTCACTTTATCTCTCTATCTATCTCTCTATCCATCTCTCTTTCTCTCTCTCTATCCATCTCTCTTTCTCTCTCTCTCTCTCTCTCTCTCTCTCTCTCTCTCTCTCTCTCTCTCTCTTTCTTTCTCTCTCTCTCTCTCTGAGTTTGTTCTGACGTTCTGAGCGGTAAAACACTTTTAACATTTTTGTTAACAGCTTTTGGCTTTTTGTGTTCTTGTCGTGTTTTCTTTAATGAACCCTGTTATTCACTCACCTTCTAATGGAGAACAGCTGTAACATCTGTTTCTCCCCTCTCCTGCACCCACTATAACGGATCTACCAATCTGCTGATCTGTCCAATCAGCCCATCCACCCATCCATGCAACATGCTCTAATATATCTCACTGGCATTCAGGGACGAACTAATCTGATGGAAAGATGACGCTGTGATTTCTGGCACTGCTCGGGAACGGGTCTCACATGAGCGGTGGTGCAGGTTTTATAGCTCCCCCGGCACAAAGAAGAACGTTTAAAAGGCGCGGCTCAAATGAGCTTAGCACACTTTATTACCCATCTGCAAACAGCTTAGGAGTCAAGAAGCACATCCTGGACTTGGTGATGTTCCCGGGGATGCTGGAGGATGAGGACAATTAGCCCCGAGAAACACAAACAGGTGATGCAAAGCTCAAACTAAAGGTTAAAACAATAGCTGGTGATAATAAAACCTTATATAAGGCCCCGTCCCAGCATGGAGTAGTTAAATCACATTAATGGGATTAAAGTATCAAAAGGTTTGTAATTATTCACTGCAGCTTTGCTAACGCAACACGGCTCAGGATTAGATGGGATTATTTAGTTTTGATGGCTGTATTTAAAGCAGATTAAAGTTTTAATGCATTAATCGTTTCAGGAAGCAGAAGGAAAATATTCTTTACATTATGAATTATTTCACAGCAGCTGTGTTGGACGTAAACATTAACTGTGTCAGTCCAGGTTGGCCTTTCTCTGCTGGCGGTGAAACGACATCGCTGTAAATGGAAACGGGTCGGTTTTGATGTTCCAGTCACGACCATCATAATGGAAGAAGGTATGAAAGGTTGACCACTGCACACACACTCTCACACACAGTGGGTGTGCTGCTGTCAGTCATTGCACTGCTGCCTTTTGAGTGATTAGGTGATGTAAAAATGTCTGCAGGCTTTACCGACACTGTGGCGGCCACAGCTCCAGGAGGGTTCATTCCCATCAAGCAGCAGACGTCCGGTTTCTCGGCCAAATCGGACTTGTCAGTCCAGATTCCCTGGAACAGCGACCCAAATGTGTCATCGCTCAAATGATAAGTAATCTCCTCAGCAATCCAACCCCATTCAAACTCAGAGGGTGGGCGTAAAAGCTCTCCTCTGCTCGGAGTAATAACTCGTGGAGTTCACTGTGGTGTTTCCATGTAGGGCACGCTCACCTGCAGCATGAAGGACAACGCCCCTCCGAGTCTGTGGCGATTCGTCAACGCAGACAAAACCGCATCTTCAGTCAACTCGCCCTCATACTGGAAGCCTTTCTGTCACTATTTATCTCCTCTCTCGTGTCCCACAGCGGCAAGCCAAAACACGGGATTACACAGCAACAGTTTCTGCACTGAAGCTGCCACCATAACGCTCAAATGCTATACCTCCTATCCATGGACGTAATTTTCACTTTAGAAGTGGGGGGGACGGGGGGATCTTTACATTATGCTCCAATGGGAAACCGGCTTCAACACAAATGGTTGTTGTTACACCACTCTGTGGGCTCAGCTAGGAAGGAGAGGGGAATAAACATAAGATGGACCAGTATAACAAAAAGTGACCCTCGTTGGGGAGAAAAAGGCTTGACCAAGCAAAACCAAACTCAAAGTGTCCTTGTATGTTCAAAGATTTTATTACAAAAAAAAAAGGAACCAAAAGAAGGGCAAAAAAACCCTTTTCTAGAAGTTATCCAACTAAGTTTAAATGAGTAACTGAAAATGTCCAGAGGACCAACCACTCTAAATCCTAAATAAATCTCCTTTATTTAAAAAGGGAATGGAACTCAAAAAGGGGGCAAAAACCCCACCACGTAATTAAACAAGGTTTGTCTAAAAGACAAACCAAACACTAAATTAACTCAAGTAGCCACAACACAAAATATAGCTCAGGAAACTGAGACTTCTTCCGGGGAAAAACCCCACCTGGTAATTTACCAAAGGTGGTCTAAAGGACTCACCAAAACCAAAAATTACCGCTTAACTGAAAATATCCCAAACACTCAAAATGCTCTAAAGTCACAAAGACAAGCTGGTTTACACCACAAAATTGCAGGTAACCACCAACGGTGAGAGAACACACATTGCCTCTGCAACCACAAACATTTCTCTCCCCTGATGAGCTCCAGCTGGCCACTTTTGAAGGGCCAGCTGATGAGGTGAGAAGTCCCAGCTGGCCGTGACTGCTGCTATGGCGCTGTCCATGGTGCTGGAGTAAGGAAAGCGTCCCAAGGAGTAGCTGTCCGTGGTGCTGCGCTGCTGCACAGGGAACGGCGCGCAGCACACCACTGGGCTCCAAAACGGCGGCGGCCGTAACAGTTGTTTTTCGCTTGGTCCTAGAGCTCAACCAGCGTCAATTTAATTTCCGTAATATTGTTTTTGGATGGTAAAAAGTGCAGGCATCAAAATTTGACTTTGGAAAAAGTGGGGGAGACATGCCCCCCCTGTCACCCCCAAAAAATTACGTCCATGCTCCTGTCTGTCACTGTCGTTTCTTACCAAGCTTTTCCGCTGGAAAACCCAAAGCATAGTGATAATAGTATAAACAGTAACTGTTACAGTCAACGGACGGCCTCCCGCCAAGTGTCGCGTTTGAAACGTGTCGCAGAAGGGTTGAGTCACGTCGCTCTGCTGACTTCACGACTTTCTCTCTCCGGTTCACGCCTCACTTTTTTTCAGCAGCGGCCCAAAACGATCTCCTAACATATGGATGTTCTGCTTCCTGATCACGTGACGTGTGACGTACGCGGATGAAGATCGGCTTTAGAGCTGAGATGTTTGTTCTCACGGTGCGGGGGCTCGTCCGACGCCCACACAGTAAAAACATTTAAACGACGACTTTAGTCGTCATTGGCAGTGAATGAGTTAAAATGGCCGTTACTAAAGTCCCAACACCGGACAACATGGTGGAACTCACCCACAACAACGGTCCAATGAGATTGTTATCTCAGAGAGTGCTGTAAAAAACTGAGCATCTTCTGTTCCTTGAAGGCCACATTTTACATCACACAGCTGCTCTCAACCTCAGAATGGACACAATTTAGCAGGATTTCGACAGAAATTAGCTTTTAATAATATTCATGTTACAGTGGATGCTTTTGGGAGCTGATCAGTTACATCACTCACAGCCGAAGCTGTCATGATATGCTGACGTCTGAGAGGGCGGGGCCATCGAATCTCCCACTAAATGTAACCCTAACCCTAACCAAGTGAAGATTAATCCTAACTCTTAATTTCTCCAACACAAAACTCTGTAGAAACATTAAAAAATGACCAACAAATCTGTCTGTCGCTCAGAGTTACACATTATGATAAAACTAAAAAAGGACTTCACAAAGCAGTCTCTCTTTTTCAGTCTGTGTGGTTACCATGGCAACCTTAATGACGCGTGACTTTTGTTAGACGTTTACAGTTATAGTATCAGCATTTAGATGAAATGATTATGAAGCTGAAATGGGAGTGCTAAACCGAAACACACTTCAGTCAGCATCGCGCGTGTTCTAATAACCAAGCAGTTTTTTTTAGCTTCTCATGTCTGAGCAGGGAGGACTCTCTGGCCTGGAGAGACACGTGTTTGCATCTTTCAATTAAAGCACCCTCAAGCACAGTCTGAGAAGGTTTACGGGAGGTCTGTAGGAACAGATCTCATTTTGTAGAAGAGCCTGAAGCTTTCAGCCGTTTCACACTGAAACTGACCCCACCAGTGACAGGAAGTACATCGACAGACGAGCAACCAGGCGGTAAAGGTTGTTAAAGGAGGTTTCTTTATACGAAACACCTCTTTTGATTTAGTCATTTTGAATGTACTCGTATCACTTAACAGTGGTGACCATCTGAGCATGTGCTGTGGATCAGGGCTGCACAAACTGTACAAGACATGGACCAAAACATCAACGTAAAACTCACGGGCCGCAAATTATGATTTAAAATAAATAAATAATACAAAAATGCTGTTATGGTACTTTCTTCATTCGCGTTGTTCATAAATAAGGTCCAAACTGGACACATTCGTAGAAATCGGAACATAGAAGTCCTGCTGGAGCGACAAAACCCCACAATTGTAGAAAAGCAAGAAGAGGCTGCACGAAATCATCCTGAGGGCCATCAATGGCCCCCGGGCCTCACTTTGGACACGCCTGATGTTTGGGTCAGGAGCAGTGTTGGGGAGTAAAGCTTGGTTTATGCTTGACGCATTCACTTTCCGCACGGTGATGCGGCTCGCGGATGGAACGCGCTTCACAACTCGCAGCGTTTATGGTTCATGCGGCTCGTCTCTGCGGTGAGCCAATATTCTCCCAAACTGTAGGGGGCAGCATGGAGCTCTACGGCATGCATCCTACACCACACCATAGTAGAAGTAGAAATTACTGTTTACAACATGGCATTTCAGCATTTTTAACAGCGTCCTCGTCTTTTCCGACAGTGCGAGCTATTTCTCTCCAAGAATTATTAACAACATGTTGATCACGGTGATCTCTGAGAGCTGAATCATACAAATGTCTGTATTTACCAACCTCTGCCATACTAGTTCTTGCTGGTCCGCCATGTTTTTTCACGTCCGACCATCCGCGTGGTTAGAAATTTTCCGAGGTGCGCGTTGCAGAAATTTTGAGCCGTGCAGAGACGCGGTGGAGGGGCGTGGTTGTTAAAATGACGCAAAATGACGCAACTTTTCCGCGCGGAGCCGTGCGGACCTCGCGGACGCGTCAAGCATAAACCAACCTTAAGGGAGTACTCGTACTGTATTCCATTACAGTAAACATTGTATTTAGGATACAGTTGCTGTTGTAATACCGTTGGAAAACTTGTGTCTGCTCTACTTTTCCACCCGAAAGATGAATAAATACATTTCAGGCAATATGTGTCTCCGCACTGTCCAGTATAATCTGGCCACGGTCCATTGATGGCTCTCAGTCATAAGGTGGGATCTACGGTCGTCTTTGATGACAAACAACGTGACGTTCTCACCGCTACAGATGTCAGTCAACGAGACGACCACCACTCCATCAAAGAAGACGCAAACGCATCCGTTTCCTAAATAAACCCGAGTTTCTCTTTCTGCTCTTGAGTCAAAGAAAAGCCCAAATCTGAATAGTCCAAAGTTGATGACGCCGTTTCAAGTGAGCCGTGGCCATTTTTATGTCAGTAAATCCCGCCCACCTGGCTGATACTGTGCTGTGATTGGCCCACCAAACCAATAGAGCGCTGTGATTGGACCGCTGCGAATGCCAGTCAACGGGGAAGTCCACCACTGCATTGTGAAAGAACTAACATGAAAAGCAAAATAAAAAGTTTTTCTAAATGAACACGCTGTGGGTTGGTCAGCAGCTCCTGTCGAAAAGTTTCATTTTATTACAGAAAAGTAATATTTTGACGCTGTGATAAAGTAGCAAAAATAATTGAATAGTTTTATGTTTTTCCCAGTCAGAACATAATGTTTAGCATTAAAATGCCCTCCGTTTTCCTGCAGGAGTAGCTACCAAGGCATATTGTGACATTTAATAGACGTAAATGCTGTTTTTAGGGGAAGTAATCCAAGGATTTAGAATACAGGATTATGCAAAAATAACAGAATATGTTACAAAATACATTTTAAAGCAGGTATTCAGTATTCTGTAACTAAATACATTTACTAAGTATTCAACCCAACTCTAGCAAGGAGGTTGCTGTAAATATTCATTATTATTGATTCTTTGAACTAAGTTTAAATAAATAAATAAATAAATAAATAAATAAACGAATGAATGAATGAATGAATGAATAAATAAATAAATAAATACATGATTTTAACCTGAAACTAATCAAGTTCTGATTCATTCTTAAAATCAACCAAATGCTCATGAAGCAGGAGAGGACCCAGACTGCAGATCCTGGACAGGAAGCCAGGAAACAATTGAAACTTTAAAAGGGGAGGAGGGTTGGGCATGCAGCAAACAAAACCGGGGGTAAATGTTTTAGATCACAAGAGAAAAAGAGAAACTGGGGAGTATTTAGCTGCTGGGAGGGTGATTACTGACACACAACAGCTGATGCAGAGCAGCTGGAAGTGATGACCTGAGTTGTTCAGAAGGTGAAGGGAAACAACTCAAGACCCAGAAAAATGACAAAACTTTGATTTATATCCAATAAATTTGAAGGAAAGAGAAGATAATTCATCCTAGAGGCCGAGGGAGGCGTCAGTCAAACTGAGCCAGCGCTGCAGGTCAAGCCGTCACAAGGCTTAGTTAAGCTGCACCCATCAGAGGAAATTCTGGAAGAATCCTCAGTCACTAAAATCTTAATAGGTTTAATAGAAGTGATTTAAAAAGTCGAAAATGCAGCTTTAATAACAGCTGAGAAGCCCAACATGGAGAAGTGGAACCAGACTTAGCTGGACTAAAACCAACTCAAGGTGAGAGAAAATAATTACCTTTGAGAAGTGTGTGTGTGTGTGTGTGTGTGTGTGTGTGTGTGGTGGACTAGAGTCAACATTGGAGCAGGTTGACTTTATTGCCTCCTGATTGGTTCAGACTTCCCTCATTTGGAGTTAGGGTTGTCACGGTGTGAAAATTTAACCTCACGGTTTATTGATGTACAGCGCTTTGTTTGTCCATTCTGGCCATGTGAAAGCGCTCTATAAATAAAGTTGATTTGATTTGATTTGATTGTGACCAAAATTATCACGCTGTTTGGTATTATCGCGGTATGTTTTTTAAACGTGTTACATTTTCAGACAACTAAATTAACCCTATATCAGGAAATATTGTCCTCAGTTTGTGTCTAAATTTAGCCTAAAATGTGTTATTTTGTAATTATGTTGTTTATTTGTTTACGTTTTTTCCCTTTAGTCTTTAAAATACCAATATTTGCCCATAACTTCTTATTTTATGTCTGTTGATGTCATCATTTTAAAAATATTAGACCAGATGACACTCAGTACTCAAGTAGCCTTCTAATCAGATACTTTTTTACCCTTACTTGAGTAATAAACCCTATATCAGGAAAATATCGTCCTCGGTTTGTGTCCTTCCAGTGAGCTTTGCAGATGTGGGAAAATGTGATCAGGCGGTAATCATTGTTAAATTCATAATTATTCTCGGAGAGAGACCAACTCTTATCTGCCCCTGGGAGCCCCGTAATGCATAGCGTCATTTCAACATGGCGGTGTCCGCGACACGGTTTATATGCAGGTAGCGGCGCTGCGGCTGCTTTATATAGCGACTCGTTGCATTCTCCCTCAACCCAAATCCTCGGATCACGCATTTTAGCTAAAACGCTAACGTTAGCTTGCCTTGCGTTGACTGTAGAGTTGTGGGTGATGGTCACGCAGATGTGTCATGAGATTTGAAGCATTGCTGCCTTTCACAGACACTTTTTCTGCTCGTGTTGCAAACAGGATAGCCGTCTTCTATCAACTGCCCCTCGGCATTCTTCAAATATCTAAAATATGCCCGTACTTCCGACTTTGTCCTGAGCGCTGCCGTCTCCTCCTTTGGCCATTATTTCAGCTTTAGCTTCAAGAAAGTTTTGGTTGTAAACAACTAAGTGCGCATGTGCCGCCGGCAACTTCAGCAGGTCACCGCACCTACACCGCAGCCACGGTAAACCCACCGAGATAATATAAATATATATATATATATATATATATATATATATATATATATATATATATATTTAAAAACAAGACGGGTATTATTGTTGTCAACTTTTTTTTTTTACCGGGGTTTACCTCTAGACCGGTTACCGTGACAACCCTTTTGGATGGATCCTTCTGTGTGTTCATGTATGAGGTTGGAGGATGTGAAGGTGGATCGTCTGACGTTCAAATCTATTTTATGGATGAAGTCAGATGAACATTTGATGAACAGAAAAAGTTCAGGATAAATATTCCACATTTTATTGTGTAGATGTAAAATAAGACCCAGGACTCGCTGCAGGGACTAAACAGTATTGTTGTTGTTGTTGTTGTTGTTGTTTTTGCCCACTGGAAGTGAATGCTGAACAAGTCGGCTTTCTTCAGGCCAAACCTTGTTCTAATATTTAGTTTGTTTGGGCTCTAGAGGTTGGCACAGGCGCTGATAAAAGGTCAGACATTAGAAAAGGGTTATTGTAATGTTCTTGTTGATTGTGAAGGTTGTGGAGAGCTTTAATCCACCGTGTCAAGGCCGAAGAGCACGCACAACTCTCACAAGGTCAAACACAATTAATGTGATAACGCATCAGCGAAACAAGGCGCAGAACGGCTGCGTTTTATCATCCAACTTAAAACGCTCCGGAGCTTAAGTGCATCTGAAAATCCACACTATTACGCTGATGGAGGAGGGCCATAGTGGTCATGTTGTTTTGCTTAACTGACCCACCGGAATCGACCTTCGTCCCTTTATGACCATTTTCATCATCAGATAAATGAAGTTTGTTCCTGTGAACGGAGGTTAAAATCCCAGCTTGACTCAAGTAACTCCTTTCTTCAGATTTATCAGATTGGTTGATGGGAATGACCTCCACTAAATGAGATATTTTCTACCATTTAACGTCTTTTTTTTATATATTTGATGTTTATATTGAATGACTACTGCTTTCTGTTTGGAGGAACTCTATGGAGACCTAATATCTAACGTGTTTTTTTCAGCTAGATGAAAAGCCGTTTGCCTGTTAAGTGAGAAACGACCATCATTAAAAGTAATCAAGATGGGTTTGCGTTCCTGTTGCTGAGAAGTTTGGAGGTTTTAATTACAGCGCAGTCCGGCACCGACGCTTTTCTAAAGAGATTACTCCGAGCACGATCGTTTAAAGAAGAATTAATGCTGGAGCCGTCAGGAGGCTGTTTGCTGATTAGTTTGCTCCAGAACTTTAAAAACACCTTTTATAATTCATGTTTTCTTCAGGATTTTATCACAATGTTGTTCCTGAGTGCACCTCAGCAGCTTTTGATGGAGCTCTGGGATTGCTGGATTCTGTTGTTTACAGGCTTCATCCAAACGTACCTGCTATGATTGGTCCAGTAAGAACACATGCACATCAAACACCTGTTGTTAGATTTATCAGAGCCCATGGCGTTCTGTTGGGTTGTCTGGAGTGCTGGGTGCAGGTCAAGGGGGTGACTCTCCAACATCATCATGTCTTCAGGGTAGGAGGTTCTGTGACATGGCGGGTGCAACCTCTTCACCCTGGGAGGGACTACGGTGGGGAGCGCCACAGGGTCTGTTCTTGGCCCCCTCTCATTACCCTGGGGGGGGGGGGGGGGGGTCCTCCTGCACCAGCATAATTTGGTTGGCTCAAGTTAGCGTCAACTCATTGTTAGCGCTAGCTACAGCAGCCTATACAGCACGGTTAACGATCTTAAGTGGTTGTTATAATATTTCCTAGTTTTACTAATGCTATTTAATTTAGTGATTGCACTTTATTCAGTTTTATTGCTTCTTTTTTGGATTGACTTGTCATTTTGCACATGTGGTGTTCACCACCTTGGGGTTCCGTAAAGGCGGAGGAGGAGGAAGATGAGAAGGATGAGCATTTAGATAGGTGGATGTAGACTGGGAGGAAAAGAGTGAGGAAGATGAGGAGGATTAATATGAGATGGATGAGGATGATACGGTGGATGTTGACAGGAGGACGAGAGTGAAGAGGATGAGCGGGATGAAGAGGAAGACGAAGATTCATTAAAAATTTCTGTTGGCTCGGATGGTCGTATCGAAATCTGCTCTCTGAATTTCTTATTTAATTCATCCAACGGTTCAATTCGCTGACAGATGATAGAAAGAGAAAATGGTTCTATGGCCATGTTTGACACAATTCCCATCTTGTTTGTTTACTTGCATCCGAGCGTTCTTCCATCTGATATTTAACTGGATGGACGTTTCAGAGTTTTTCTGCTGAACAGAAATAAGAAAAACCTCCTAACAAGCATCAGGAGATGACTAACGTTGAGTATGAAGAGTTTATTCAGCTGCAAACGGCAGAAAGGAGTTCTGTAATTAACGTCGTTGAGCTGAAGGGTCATCTATCTGTTCTGGAGAAACGACGGGACTCCCCTGTTGCCCTCGTGGGTCTGCATCCTTCCATCTGCCACGATGGTGCGGCTGAAGAGAGAAACTGGGCAGATCACTTTTGGGTGATGAAAGCCTGCGCTGGCTTGTTAGAGACGGACTCTGGAGTCCAAGACGCTCCGCACACACTTCTCTCTCATTAAAGCCGCCCAAGCCTTCATCTGACACCTGCTGAGTGTGTGTGCGCAACATGTTTTTTATAATGATGACCGTGATAAACAGTAGAAGACGCCGTTCAGTAGTGAAGCCGACGGGCATGAGTCCATCGGATGTAGGAAGGGTATCACCATCTGACCACCATTAGCGCCGCCATCGTCCCCGAAGCTGAGACTTTCACATTCACAGCAGGACCGTTTCTGCTTCGACTTTACTCCTTACAGGAAAAATCTCGAGGCTGTGACAGAAAATATCTAACCATGTGTGGTAGGAGGACCGTTCTGCCCGTGGCCAGAGAAGACAGCACCTCTGCTTTCAGCAGCAGACCCTTCAGGATACCAGAGGATGCTGCACAAACCAATTCATCAGTTTTTCTTTAAAGACCGCTTTTACAACATGAGAATTATTAGCTGCACATTCCCTTCTCACACAAAAACTGATGATGCAAAATAAAAGCTGCAGCAAACCAAACGGCCCCTGCAGTGCGTCACAATGCCGTGTTGCAACGCCCCAGGATTATTCAGACAGCAGTTTGTGACGTTCAAAAACATTCAAGCGGAGGAAAACCACAACTTTTACTGGTTTTGCTGGTGCTCTAACGCTCGCATTGACTCGTTAATTTCCCGTGCCGCTACATGTCCACATACATCCTGTTCAAACGGGATCAACAACAAAACGACGGCCGGCGCTCGGCTCCTTGTTCGACCCGCGCTACTCACAGGTGAAACCGACGCATTTCTGTGTTTTATCTCAGCCTTTCATACAAACGAGATGTTGAAAAAACATTGTAAATAATTCAGAGAATGTCAAGATGTCACACAGAAATAAACAGAAAAAAACAAGGTTGGTGGTTGCTTAGCGACAGCGAGTCGGAGGAGCTGAATGTTCAACAGTCTGGACAAGAACACCCCAGAAGGAGCAGAGGAAGAGGAGCTCAGACTAATGACTGGGAAGGAGATTCGGATGACGAAGGAGGAAGGAGATAACTTATTAATCTGGAGGAGGATCACACGGCCGGATCTTTAAAATGTCGAACGATTTTCAAAACATGAGCGACCGCGATAAAAAAATGAAATATTATGGATATTAACACACACACACACACACACACACACACACACACACACACACACACACACACACACACACACACACACACACACAGATATTACCCCGGTCAGACAGGAAATCTCGCGAGATCAAACGTGACTTTGCTGTAAACAAACATGGCGAAGGACGAGCGTCCACCACCGTGCTTTCTGATTGGCTGCACGTCGCATTCAGCAGGCAGCATACTTGCTCGTCCCCAAAAATCAGACCAAGGCGGTCCAACGTGATTGTCGGACTTGAGCCGTCCCAGGGTAGAGTTCTGTGTAAAAGTTTTAGACAGGTGTGGAAAATGCTGTAAACAAAACAAGTTTTCATAAACGGAGGGGCTGATCATTTATTTTCATCAACCACCAGAAAGCCGTGAACGAACAAAAGAGAAGTCTAAATCAGATCAGCATGTGGCAGTTTTGAAGGAACTGGGCTAGATGGTTGTACCGAGCACCTTGGAGAACCAACCTCAGATCTTCTGTGGATGTAGTCTTCCTCACATCTTTCATGTGACCCCATACCAACCCATAGCCCCCTTCAGACAGGCCATGAAAAACGGAAATGTTCCGGACTCTGTCCGTAAGACCTTTGTGTCTGAATGCAAACATCCGGATAATGTGTTCCGGAATTTAACCGGACGAAGCCCCTAGTAACAGGTCCGGACTTGTTACGGACAGGGTGGCTGCTTCAGACTGGTGAGGTAGAGTTCTGGACAAGGGGGAGGGGGAGGAGGAGGGGACCGGGGGACGCTGTGCGCACCTAGATAGCTCGCTGCTGTAGCATGCGGCGAACCATGGCAGCTCGCCTCCTACGGTACCGCCTAGACGTGCGACGGAGCGCTTCACACCGCTTCAGTGATTCCTTTAACCATTGAGCTTCATCATCCAGGTCTCTTATGCGTCTTCGTGTGCGCAGAATTATACTTAAGCGCCTCGTGATTTTTATCTTGAGAGGCGCTATAGAAATGATATTTTCTTCTTCTTCTTAACATAAGTCCGATTCTACCCCCCCACCCCCCGCCGCCGTCAAACATCTGGAACTTGTCCCAGCTGTGTGAACGCAGCCGAAAGGACAAGTTCCGGTACAAACGTGGTGTGTCTGAAAACACAGTTCCCGTTAAAAACCGGATTGAATTGTCCGCAAATGTTCCAGAAATGTCTGTCTGAAAAGGACTCATGATGGTGAGATCAGGGCTCTGTGGGGGCCAGACCATCACTTCCAGGACTTCTTGTTCTTCCTTACGCTGAACATAGTTTCTTGATGCCTTTATTTTTTATTAATATACAAAGTGCAAAGTGAGTGACTCCAAAAAGACCAACAATCATTTATATTTCTGAAAACATTCTTTGTCAAAGCACCGTAATTCCAAGCAGACAGCTCTTAACACTCCACACATGGCAGGATTATCTCGTAAGACTATCTTTAGAGCCATCATGGTAATCAGATGCATCCTTAGGATTGTCAGAAGTAGAGAATCAAGTAAAAATTGAAACGGTTTGAGCCTGAAGTTTCAGAAACTGTCCTGGCGTCTCTGAGGTTGGGGCGCCGGTGCTTCTTTGACACTCGTCATCGAAGAGTCCCTTTTCTGAACCACGATGCAACCAGGGCAGGTGTTCTGTGAAACAAGTACTCACTATTATACTTCCTGAAACAATTGAATTGGTTGATAGTTTTTTTTATGATTTGTTTTACATTTTAATTTGGTTCTAACATCATGTTCTTACCTCTAGAACTATGTTTTAAGGAAAGGGTCGATGTACATTCTTTACTTATTATAAGGTCTCCATGACGTTTCTAGTATGCAAAACTTTCCAAATATGATCTAAACTACAGTTTTGTTCCCAGAAGCAGAATCAAGATGGTCTATGCGGTCTTTTTTTATTTTGTTCCATGAAGAACGGAGAGAAACAAGAGTTTAAAAATAAACCTAAGATCTGCAATCAGAGAGATTTCGGCTTGCCTAATAGGGACGACGTCACATCTTTTTATATCAGAGGCAGCTCAGGAAACAAAACAGCTGAGACAATGAACAGGCAAGCATGCAAAAAGGCTTCCTCCCATTTAAACAACACCCGACAATGTTTTTGCTTTGTTAGGTAATGCCTGGCTCACATGCTGCGCAACCTGTCAACACAAGCAACCTCGTTTAATGAGCAGGCTGCAGGGAGGAAGTGGTGGAGGCTTCTTACACAGTGGATTAGTGAGAGCGGTGGTTAGGCTGTCTCCCGAGGGCGCTTGCGTCTACACTATCAGAGTCACTGTGACTTCGTTGTCAAGGTCAAGCAAATGAGTCAGGTGGGATGGCTCACTGCAGGGAGAAGGAACACAACTGGCCTCCTTCCGTCACGGCGTGCTACAGCTTGACTCCATCCATCCATTTTCATCTGCTTATCCGGAGTCGGGTCGCGGGGGCAGCAGCCTAAGGCGAGAGGCCCAGACTTCCCTCTCCCCAGCTACTTGGGCCAGCTCCTCCGGGGGAATCCCAAGGCGTTCTCTGGCCAGGTGAGAGACGTAGTCCCTCCACCGTGTCCTGGGTCGACCCGGGGGTCTCCTCCCGGTTGGACGCGCCCAGAAAACCTCACCAGGGAGGCGTCCAGGAGGCATCCTGACCAGATGCCCGAGCCACCTCAACTGGCTTCTCTCGATGTGGAGGAGCAGCGGGTCTACTCCTAGCCCCTCCCGAATGACCGAGCTTCTCACCC
>NC_091749.1:69701234-69781234 GCF_043380555.1 Nothobranchius furzeri
AAGCTTTGAAAAATACATTTAAATGGAGACGAGTCTGTGATTTCTAATTGCAGATTATCACGCCACAGAAGCAAAAGTTTACCCACGGATGCCATTAAATGTCTACAGTGCTGATAAGCCACGCCTCCTTTTGAGAACTATGGCCTCCTTCATTAAGCAATGCTGCCAATTAGCCACAAAACTGAGCCAGCATCGGGGAGCCGTTGGTCGTTCATAAGTGCGCTGGTAATGTGGTGTGATCACGTGCTTTTCACAAAAGAGGGATACGCGACGGCGGTATGACAGCGGTATGAAGGTGGTGTGGGGACAGTATGACAGTGGTATGAAGGTGGTGTGGGGGTGGTATGACAGCGGTATGAAGGTGGTGTGGGGACAGTATGACAGCGGTATGAAGGTGGTGTGGGGACAGTATGACAGCGGTATGAAGGTGGTGTGGGGGTGGTATGACAGCGGTATGAAGGTGGTGTGGAGACAGTATGACAGCGGTATGAAGGTGGTGTGGAGACGGTATGACAGCGGTATGAAGGTGGTGTGGGGGTGGTATGACAGCGGTATGAAGGTGGTGTGGGGACAGTATGACAGCGGTATGAAGGCGGTATGACGGCAGTATGACAGCAATATGAAGGCGGTATGACAGCGGTATGATGGCGGTGTGGGGGCGGTATGACGGCAGTATGAAGGCGGTGTGGGGGCGGTATGACGGCAGTATAAAGGCAGGTTGGGGGCGGTATGACGGCAGTATGAAGGCGGTGTGGGGGCGGTATGACGGCAGTATGAAGGCGGTGTGGGGGCGGTATGACGGCAGTATGAAGGCGGTGTGGGGGCGGTATGACGGCAGTATGAAGGCGGTGTGGGGGCGGTATGACGGCAGTATGAAGGCGGTGTGGGGGCGGTATGAAGGCGGTGTGGGGGCGGTATGACGGCAGTATAAAGGCGGTGTGGGGGCGGTATGACGGCAGTATGAAGGCGGTGTGGGGGCGGTATGACGGCAGTATAAAGGCGGTGTGGGGGCGGTATGACGGCAGTATGAAGGCGGTGTGGGGGCGGTATGACGGCAGTATGAAGGCGGTGTGGGGGCGGTATGACGGCAGTATGAAGGCGGTGTGGGGGCGGTATGACGGCAGTATAAAGGCGGTGTGGGGGCGGTATGACGGCAGTATGAAGGCGGTGTGGGGGCGGTATGACGGCAGTATAAAGGCGGTGTGGGGGCGGTATGAAGGTGGTATGACGGCGGTATGAAAGCAGTGTGGGGGCGGTATGACGGCTGTATGAAGGGGGTGTGGGGGCGGTGTGGGGGCGGTGTGACGGCGGTATGAAGGCGGTATGACGGCAGTATGACAGCGGTATGAAGGCGGTGTGGGGGCGGTATGACGGCAGTATGAAGGCGGTGTGGGGGCGGTATGACGGCAGTTTGACGGCAGTATGAACGCGGTGCGGGGGCGGTATGACGGTAGTATCACGGCAGTATGAAGGTGGTGTGGGGGCGGTATGACAGCAATATGAAGGCGGTATGACGGCGGTATGATGGCGGTGTGGGGGCGGTATGACGGCAGTATGAAGGCGGTGTGGGGGCGGTATGACGGCAGTATGAAGGCGGTGTGGGGGCGGTATGACGGCAGTATGAAGGCGGTGTGGGGGCGGTATGACGGCAGTATGAAGGCGGTATGACGGCGGTATGATGGCGGTGTGGGGGCGGTATGACGGCAGTATGAAGGCGGTGTGGGGGCGGTATGACGGCAGTATGAAGGCGGTGTGGGGGCGGTATGACGGCAGTATGAAGGCGGTGTGGGGGCGGTATGACGGCAGTATAAAGGCGGTGTGGGGGAGGTATGATGGCAGTATGAAGGCGGTGTGGGGGCGGTATGACGGCAGTATAAAGGTGGTGTGGGGGAGGTATGAAGGTGGTATGACTGCGGTATGAAAGCAGTGTGGGGGCGGTATGACGGCTGTATGAAGGGGGTGTGGGGGCGGTGTGGGGGCGGTGTGGGGGCGGTATGAAGGCGGTATGACGGCAGTATGACAGCGGTATGAAGGCGGTGTGGGGGCGGTATGACGGCAGTATGAAGGCGGTGTGGGGGCGGTATGACAGCGGTATGAAGGTGGTGTGGGGACAGTATGACAGCGGTATGAAGGCGGTATGACGGCAGTATGACAGCAATATGAAGGCGGTATGACAGCGGTATGATGGCGGTGTGGGGGCGGTATGACGGCAGTATGAAGGCGGTGTGGGGGCGGTATGACGGCAGTATAAAGGCAGGTTGGGGGCGGTATGACGGCAGTATGAAGGCGGTGTGGGGGCGGTATGACGGCAGTATGAAGGCGGTGTGGGGGCGGTATGACGGCAGTATGAAGGCGGTGTGGGGGCGGTATGACGGCAGTATGAAGGCGGTGTGGGGGCGGTATGACGGCAGTATGAAGGCGGTGTGGGGGCGGTATGAAGGCGGTGTGGGGGCGGTATGACGGCAGTATAAAGGCGGTGTGGGGGCGGTATGACGGCAGTATGAAGGCGGTGTGGGGGCGGTATGACGGCAGTATAAAGGCGGTGTGGGGGCGGTATGACGGCAGTATGAAGGCGGTGTGGGGGCGGTATGACGGCAGTATGAAGGCGGTGTGGGGGCGGTATGACGGCAGTATGAAGGCGGTGTGGGGGCGGTATGACGGCAGTATAAAGGCGGTGTGGGGGCGGTATGACGGCAGTATGAAGGCGGTGTGGGGGCGGTATGACGGCAGTATAAAGGCGGTGTGGGGGCGGTATGAAGGTGGTATGACGGCGGTATGAAAGCAGTGTGGGGGCGGTATGACGGCTGTATGAAGGGGGTGTGGGGGCGGTGTGGGGGCGGTGTGACGGCGGTATGAAGGCGGTATGACGGCAGTATGACAGCGGTATGAAGGCGGTGTGGGGGCGGTATGACGGCAGTATGAAGGCGGTGTGGGGGCGGTATGACGGCAGTTTGACGGCAGTATGAACGCGGTGCGGGGGCGGTATGACGGTAGTATCACGGCAGTATGAAGGTGGTGTGGGGGCGGTATGACAGCAATATGAAGGCGGTATGACGGCGGTATGATGGCGGTGTGGGGGCGGTATGACGGCAGTATGAAGGCGGTGTGGGGGCGGTATGACGGCAGTATGAAGGCGGTGTGGGGGCGGTATGACGGCAGTATGAAGGCGGTATGACGGCGGTATGATGGCGGTGTGGGGGCGGTATGACGGCAGTATGAAGGCGGTGTGGGGGCGGTATGACGGCAGTATGAAGGCGGTGTGGGGGCGGTATGACGGCAGTATGAAGGCGGTGTGGGGGCGGTATGACGGCAGTATAAAGGCGGTGTGGGGGAGGTATGATGGCAGTATGAAGGCGGTGTGGGGGCGGTATGACGGCAGTATAAAGGTGGTGTGGGGGAGGTATGAAGGTGGTATGACTGCGGTATGAAAGCAGTGTGGGGGCGGTATGACGGCTGTATGAAGGGGGTGTGGGGGCGGTGTGGGGGCGGTGTGGGGGCGGTATGAAGGCGGTATGACGGCAGTATGACAGCGGTATGAAGGCGGTGTGGGGGCGGTATGACGGCAGTATGAAGGCGGTGTGGGGGCGGTATGACGGCAGTATGAAGGCGGTGTGGGGGCGGTATGACGGCAGTATGAAGGCAGTGTGGGGGCGGTATGACGGCAGTATGAAGGCGGTGTGGGGGCGGTATGACGGCAGTATAAAGGCGGTGTGGGGGCGGTATGACGGCAGTATAAAGGCGGTGTGGGGGCGGTATGATGGCAGTATGAAGGCGGTGTGGGGGCGGTATGACGGCAGTATAAAGGCGGTGTGGGGGCGGTATGAAGGTGGTATGACGGCGGTATGAAAGCAGTGTGGGGGCGGTATGAAGGCTGTATGAAGGGGGTGTGGGGGCGGTGTGGGGGCGGTGTGACGGCGGTATGAAGGCGGTATGACGGCAGTATGACAGCGGTATGAAAGCAGTGTGGGGGCGGTATGACGGCAGTATGAAGGCGGTGTGGGGGCGGTATGACGGCAGTATGAAGGCGGTGTGGGGGCGGTATGACGGCAGTTTGACGGCAGTATGAACGCGGTGCGGGGGCGGTATGACGGTAGTATCACGGCAGTATGAAGGTGGTGTGGGGGCGGTATGACAGCAATATGAAGGCGGTATGACGGCGGTATGATGGCGGTGTGGGGGCGGTGTGGGGGCGGTATGACGGCAGTATGAAGGCGGTGTGGGGGCGGTATGACGGCAGTATGAAGGCGGTGTGGGGGCGGTATGACGGCAGTATGAAGGCGGTGTGGGGGCGGTATGACGGCAGTATGAAGGCGGTATGACGGCGGTATGAAAGCGGTATGACGGCAGTATGAAGGCGGTATGACGGCGGTATGAAAGCGGTATGACGGCAGTATGAAGGCGGTATGACGGCAGTATGAAAGCGGTATGACGGCAGTATGAAGGCGGTATGACGGCAGTATGAAGGTGGTATGACGGCAGTATGAAAGCGGTATGACTGCAGTATGAAGGCGGTATGACGGCAGTATGAAGGTGGTATGACGGCAGTATGAAGGCAGTATGACGGCAGTATGAAGGCGGTATGACGGCAGTATGAAGGCGGTATGACGGCGGTATGAAAGCGGTATGACGGCGGTATGAAAGCGGTATGACGGCAGTATGAAGGCGGTATGACGGCAGTATGAAGGCGGTATGACGGCGGTATGAAAGCGGTATGACGGCAGTATGAAGGTGGTATGACGGCGGTATGAAAGCAGTGTGGGGGCGGTATGACAGCGGTATGACGGCAGTATGAAGGCGGTATGACGGCAGTATGAAGGCGGTATGACGGCAGTATGAAGGCGGTATGACGGCAGTATGAAGGCGGTATGACGGCGGTATGAAGGTGGTATGACGGCGGTATGACAGCGGTATGAAGGCGGTGTGGGGCCGGTATGACGGCAGTATGAAGGCGGTATGACGGCGGTATGAAAGCGGTATGACGGCAGTATGAAGGCGGTATGACGGCAGTATGAAGGTGGTATGACGGCGGTATGAAAGCGGTATGACGGCAGTATGAAGGCGGTATGACGGCAGTATGAAAGCGGTATGACGGCAGTATGAAGGCGGTATGACGGCAGTATGAAGGTGGTATGACGGCAGTATGAAGGTGGTATGACGGCAGTATGAAAGCGGTATGACGGCAGTATGAAGGCGGTATGACGGCAGTATGAAGGCGGTATGACGGCAGTATGAAGGCGGTATGACGGCAGTATGAAGGCGGTATGACGGCAGTATGAAGGCGGTATGACGGCAGTATGAAGGCGGTATGACGGCAGTATGAAGGCGGTATGACGGCGGTATGAAAGCGGTATGACGGCGGTATGAAAGCGGTATGACGGCAGTATGAAGGCGGTTTGACGGCAGTATGAAGGCGGTATGACGGCGGTATGAAAGCGGTATGACGGCAGTATGAAGGTGGTATGACAGCGGTATGAAAGCAGTGTGGGGGCGGTATGACAGCGGTATGACGGCAGTATGAAGGCGGTATGACGGCAGTATGACAGCGGTATGACGGCAGTATGAAGGCGGTATGACGGCAGTATGAAGGCGGTATGACGGCAGTATGAAGGCGGTATGACGGCAGTATGAAGGTGGTATGACGGCGGTATGAAAGCAGTGTGGGGGCGGTATGACAGCGGTATGAAGGCAGTGTGGGGGCGGTATGACGGCTGTATGAAGGGGGTGTGGGGGCGGTATGAAGGCGGTGTGGGGGCGGTGTGACGGCGGTATGAAGGCGGTATGACGGCAGTATGACAGCGGTATGAAGGCGGTATGACAGCGGTATGAAGGCGGTGTGGGGGCGGTATGACGGCAGTATGAAGGCGGTGTGGGGGCGGTATGACGGCAGTTTGACGGCAGTATGAACGCGGTGTGGGGGCGGTATGACGGTAGTATCATGGCAGTATGAAGGCGGTGCGGGGGCGGTATGACGGTAGTATCACAGCAGTATGAAGGCGGTGTGGGGGCGGTATGACGGCAGTATGAAGGCGGTGTGGGGGCGGTATGACGGCAGTTTGACGGCAGTATGAACGCGGTGCGGGGGCGGTATGACGGTAGTATCATGGCAGTATGAAGGCGGTGCGGGGGCGGTATGAAGGCAGTATGAAGGCGGTGTGGGGGCGGTATGACGGCAGTTTGACGGCAGTATGAACGCGGTGTGGGGGCGGTATGACGGTAGTATCATGGCAGTATGAAGGCGGTGTGGGGGCGGTATGACGTGGTCCGAAGTCGGTGTGGGGGCGGTATGATGGTGGTTTGAAGGCGATGGGGGGGCAGTGTGGAGGCGGTATGACGGTGGTATGGAGGCGGTGTGGGGGCAGTATGATGGTGCTATGAAGGTGGTGGGGGGCGTTATGACGTGGTCCGAAGTCGGTGTGGGGGCGGTGTGATGGTGGTATGAAGGCGATGGGGGCGCAGTGTGGGGGCGGTATGATGGTGCTATGAAGGCGGTGTGGGGGCAGTATGAAGGCGATGGGGGGGCGATGTGGGAGCGGTATGACGGTGGTATGAAAGCGGGGGGGGGGGGGGGGGATATGAAGGCGGTATGACGGTGGTATGAAGGTGGTATAACGTGGTATGAAGGCGGTGTGGGGGCGATGGGGAGCGGAGTGGGAGCATTCACAGACAGTGGCATGTCCATGCCTTTGAAAACGGGGTGGGTACTTGTTAAAGCATGGGTGGCACCAAAGGTTGTTTGTTCATCTTTTATTTATTTATTTATTTTGAATTATGCCCGTGTTTACTTTTATTTTCATCATGGTTTCCAGCCCAAGCTCAGCAAACATTCCACAAGTGACATCACTCTCTGTTGCGCCAAGGTGTAATTTTCATTTACAAGTCTGGCGTTGCGGTAATATTACTGCCAAGCATGGCGGCATGAAAGCAAGAAAGTGGCCACGTCGCCATGCCAACACGGCGCTTGCATAAGACACGCCGTAGCGGCAGTATGGCGCTGATTTGCTGCCACGCAGTGTGTCTTGTGAAAGCGGTTTAAGGCTTAGGTAGACTTCCCAGGAGTTCAAATGAGCCACAGGAACCTGGATGTTCCACAAATCAACTGGTGTTCTGGTTTCTTTGCTTCCAGTACATTTTTTAGGATTTTGGTCTGCAGTTGATGGTTTTTTTTATACTTTTCTCATCCATTTCTTGACAAAGATTTAAGAATATTTAATCTCAGATTATTACAAAAATGATGCAACACTATTAGCTCTATGTTCCTGCGTTCACTCACTCACTCACTCACTCACTCATCTGGTGCCTACGTCCACCAGTTCCTCTCTTCCTGTATCTTGATTAGCCTTTTTTATAGTATCATTTTGACATCACACCTCTAGGGCTCTCTGCATCACATCGAAATGTGATTAATGAAGAACTTTACTCTTACTTGAATACATTGGCAGTGGTCTCTAGTAGGAATGAATGCTTTGTAAATTGTGCTCTGGGGAAATGAAGCTCCGGTGCACCTGTTTGAAGAACTAGGAATGAGCCACATCACAGCTGAGCTTCAGACAGCAGGATTTGGAGGCTTATTTCCGGACATCTCTGCTCTGATTGGCTAACAGCAACACAACTCTACCACTGACTCTGTCTGCTCTGCAATGTTGATGTTTTATCTCCACAAATAACACAAACCTGGAGGAGTTCTGCTGTGTGATGGAGTAGCAAATGCTAACAGTTAGCTTCTACTAGCTGAGACGTTCTCTGCTGTTTCCTGGACAATAAACCAACAACAGCCTTCCCCGTCGTGAGCCAAGATGGGTGAGTCCATGAATGTTAGTGACAGTGTGACGCAGATCTGCCAGGCTTTTCTAATCTTAAAGTTTCATCGTCTGTTTTCTATCAGAAGCTACTGCAGGAGACAGGTGTAGGAGACTATTTTCATGTTCAACCTGCATGAAAACTTCAGCGACTGATTTATAATCATTAATGTAGTTTTTCAGTGAAGCTGACCTTTAATTCCATAACTTATGCTAATCGTGTGTGTGTGTGTGTGTGTGTGTGTGTGTGTGTGTGTGTGTGTGTGTGTGTGTGTGTGTGTGTGTGTGTGTGTGTGTGTAACATGTTTTATTGTAAATAAAATGTAGACGACTCAAACCTCTGACTGCCTTCAAATAATGAAACCTGAACATCTCCCATAAAATACTTCAGCAAGTCAATGTTATTCTCTGAAAGTCTTTAGAGACATTAGTGGCTTCCTCTGCTCAGTGAGCTTGTGGCCATTTTGAAAAAAAAAAAAAAAACACCATGAAAAGAAGGCTATTAGGCCTCAGAGGTACATATTTTACCCAATTAGATTTGAAGTGTTCTGCTCCATCCAGGTGTCTTCTGGCTCCAAATGAGCCAAGGTGAACGATTTGGAGGTTTTTAAATAATTGAGTACGTTTCTCTCGTCGTCCCTGTCCTCAACATACCATGACTCAGATTTTTCACCTTAAGCAAGCTCAGCACGGCCATCTTATCTTAAATAAGTAAACTTTCATTTCTTTTGCATCAAGTTTTAGACTTATGCTGATGTTAAAGCTGATCAAAGTCCACATCTTGCCTCACAGACAGGACTTTTATGGTGAGCCTGCTCCTCTAGGGTTCATGGGATTGCATGTGGAGTGCCCCAGGGTTTAATTTTAGGCCTAGTGCTTTTTAACCTTTATATGCTCCCTCTTAGCAGTGTCATCAGGAGACATGGAGTCAATTTCCACAGTTATGCTGATGATACACAGTTGTACGTCTCTGTGTCTCCTGATGACACACGGCCGATGGACACACTTTTTAATGGCATTTTAGATATCAAATCCTGGATGTCAGAAAACTTCCTCCAGCTCAACCAGGACAAAACTGAAGTTTTAGTTATCAGTCCTGAGGCCCAGAGAGAGAAACCTTTACCAAAATTACAATCGCTGTCTCTTAATCCATCTTCACAAGTGAAGAACCTGGGTGTCATCTTTGACTCTGAGCTGACTTTTATCTATCATATTAAAAATATCACCAAAATAGGCTTTTATCATCTAAAGAACATCGCCAGAGTCCGCCCCATTCTCTCTCGGGCCAATACGGAAATGCTGATGCATGCTTTAATCACCCGTAGGATAGACTACTGCAATTCCCTGCTTTCTGGTCTTCCTAAAAAGAGGATTTCAGGTCTACAACTCTTACAAAACTCAGCAGCACGTGTCCTGACGAAGACCAGGAGGCAGGAGCACATCACTCCAGTTTTAGAATCGCTGCATTGGCTCCCCGTATGTTTCAGGATCGATTGATTATAAAATACTTTTAACGGGTTTTAAGTGTCTTAACGGTCTTGGGCCTTCTTAACTTTCAGAACTGCTTTTACCATATGAACCCACACTGTCTCTGCGCTCCTCTGACAGCCGATTTCTTGTCATCCCTAAAGTCAGGACTTGTCATGTTTTGCGGGTGGAGGTGGCAGACCATGTGTGGTGGTGGGTTCCAGGAGGCAGAAGATCAGGCAGACGGATGAAAAAATAAAACGATGTTTAATTGTAGACTGGGAGCAACAGGACGAACGAACATGCACAAACGACAATGAACCGACAAAGACAGCAACAAGGAGGGAGGTATAAATACACAAGGGAATCAGGAACACATGGGCAGAGTAATCAGGGACAGGTGAGAACAATAAGGCTAATCAGGGCAGGAGAGACAGTCAGGGAGGCCGGGGCGGATCATGACAGGACTCTTATGGGCCATTCCCATCTGTACCGGGTCGGCCCGGGCCGGGTAGCCCCAGTCGGCCCCAGCCTGGCCCGGTTGATTCCACACATCCTTGTCTTAAGCCCATGTGGGCTGATTCTACCCACCAATCAGAGGCTTGCTCTAATGGAAGGTGTGAATTTGCTGTCAGCAGTGGGCGTGTTGGCCCTGGTCGGCCTGAAGCAGTACCCCTCGGGAAGAGGGCCGAGAATGAGCCTTGGTTGGCCCGGGAAAATTCCAGGCCACCCAGATATGTAAACAACCTACGCTACCCGGCCCGGGCCGACCCGGTACAGGTGGGAATGGGGCTATATTCACGGCGAGGCGTCCTTTCAGTACTACGGTCCTCGCCTCTGGAACAAGCTGCCAGAGGACCTCAGGGCCGCAGAGAACGTTCATGTTTTTAGAAACAGGCTCAAGACCCGTCTTTGTTAGCTTAGCTTTTAACTGATTATTATCTCTTTTTAAATAAATTAATTAGGTTATTTATCTATTTATTTGATGTATTCTTTCTTTATACGTGCTTTTTTTAAACAGATTTTTTACCATAGATTTATGATTGACATAATTTTAATATCTATATAACTTTTTATTTTACAAATCTCATTTTAGCTCTTATGATTTTATATTTTAACCTTAATTTAACCTTTTTCCAGTGTTTCCTCTGTGGGAGCCCTCTGCCCCAGGGGGCAGTGGTCGGCTGTGGCGGCCTGGGTGCTTTCCAGGTGTGCCTGGGTGGAGGAAGGGGTCTCCACCCTCCCTGCCCTGGGCGCCCTGTGTCGGTGCCTCGGCTGCTGCTGTGGATCTGCTGCTGTCGGGGCGGATGGCTCCCCTGATGGTGTTTCCTTATCTTAGCTGGTCTGGCTCATCTGATCTCAGCCCATCGTATTTTTTCCATGGGGGAATTGTGTGTGTGTGTGTGTGTGTGTGTGTGTGTGTGTGTGTGTGTGTGTGTGTGTGTGTGTGTGTGTGTGTGTGTGTGTGTGTGTGTGTGTGTGTGTGTGTGTGTGTGTGTGTGTGTGTGTGTGTGTGTGTGTGTGTGTGTGTGTGTGTGTGTGTGTGTGTGTGTGTGTGTGTGTGTGTGTGTGTGTGTGTGTGTGTGTGTGTGTTGTTTTCATCTTCTTTTCTGCATCACTAGCAACTCGTCCAGTTGTACGAATGCTACTTGTTTGGCAACATATAGCAAAATATAATTTCCACTGGGTTCTGACCAATCAGGATGAGGTAACCCCAGGTCCCTCCCAGCATGGGGCTAACGCGTGCTCCCATGTTCTACTGGTGTTGCTGGATCTCACAGCTGCTTTCGACACCGTAGACCATGCTATACCTCTGTCCCGACTGAACCAGGTAGTGGGCATCTAGGGAACTGCCCTGAACTGGTTCAGATCGTACCTCAGCAACAGAAGTTTTAGTGTGAGGCTGCGGAGTTTTGCCTCTGACGCCTCTTCTCTGCCCTGTTGTGTTCCCCAAGGCTCTGTTTTAGGACCTCTGCTTTTTATTCTTTACATTCTTCTACTGGCAGCTATTTTAGGTGACATGGTGTGTCATACCATTTGTATGCTGATGACAGCCATTTTTATGTTTCATTAAAACCTCAAGAGTCAGTGCAACTGGCTGTGGATTGCCTGAATGAGGTGAAGGGCTGGCTTTATAATAACTTTTTACATTTGAACAAGTCTAAGTTGGAGGCTCTTTTATTTGTTCCTCCCTCTCCCACTGCAGTTAGTCCTGTCCTGCCACCCTGTTTTGCAGCTCAGTGAAGCCAAACATCACTAACCTGGGGGTGGTTTTGGACCCAGAGCTGCAGATGGACTCACAATAGCCAGGTGGTTAGATCCAGCTCTTTCCAGCTTCGCCGGCTATCAAAGTTGAAGTCCATCCTGACTAGACGCGACCTACACACAGTGATGCATGCGTTTGTGATCTCTCGCTTGGATTATGCAAATCCCCTTTTTTATGGATCCACATCTTCCTCGGTTGCGCGCCTACGGCTGGTGCAGAATGCGGCGCCTCGCCTTTTGACGGACATCGGAAGGAGGGAGGACATTACTCCTGTTCTGGCCCAGCTGCACTGGCTCCCCGTGCTCTACCGCATCCAGTTTAAAATTTTCCTTCTTGTTTTGAAGTCACTCTATCTTAATGAGCCTCTGTACTTGACTCAGCTGGTTCAGCCCTACATAACTGGTCGAATTCTTCGGTCAGCAGACCACCGCCTGTTACAGGTCCCAAGTGTTTGGGTGAGGACTCGAGGAGAACGAGCATTCTCAATCTGTGTGCCTCGTCTCTGGAACCAACTCCCCCTAGCAGTGAGAATGCCCCCCTCTCTCTCTGATTTTAAATCACGCCTGAAGGCTCATTTTTATTCCTTAGCTTTTACTTCAGGCGTGGCATTTTACCATGTTTTTGTTTTATTTTTATTACTTTTATAGTAGTTACTGCACCGCTTTTTATTACTTTTTCCTGTGTGTGGATTCTTATGCTCTTTTACTGTGCAGCACTTTGGTTGGCCTCGGCCATGTAGAAACGTGCTTTATTAATAAAATGGAATGGAAATACGTGTATTTTTATTTTTTCAGAACTCAAATAACCTGAAACCTCCTGAAGTTTAGTTGCTTCAACAGCCCCATTTCCACCGTTTGTCACTGGTTCCCAGCGAACAAAATTCAGAAATTTGTAAAATCTTTCATCAATTCTTCAAACATTCACAACACTTGTCCCTAGTGGAGCTTTTACAGTGCTGTTCTCACACCCTGCTGAGGCTTCAATCTCGAGGTTTTCCCAGCAGGCCTTTCTCTGGGAGGGGCTGACGGACCTGCAGGCGATGGAAATCACACCAACCGCAGTCATCTGCAGGAGAGCATCTTCTCCCTACAATCGAGCACATATTCAACCCACGACAGAAACAAACCAAAAATGAAAATGAGAGCACAAGTAGGTGTGCTTTCTGCTGCCGGTTAGCTTAAAAGGCTCAGATGACTCAAAGCCACCCGTTTCCAAACGGGACTCGTGGTTCTGTGAGAGCAGAGAGGATAAAATGGCTCGAGTTGGGTCAGGTCAGTCACACGGTGTGAGCCCCAGAGTGCATTAGAAAGAGCTGAAATAACACTCCGGGAGAGCCCGAGGAGCTGACTGCGGTGCCACAGCTGCGTTTCACGGGCCCTGTGGGCCCTTCGGGTTCATTAGGTGGTTTGGGATCGAGTCGAGGTCTTCTGCACAACCAGCTGTGATGCGGGCAACCTGAAAAAGCAGAAAAACAAAAGTGCTGCTCATAATTCCTCCTTCTACTGAAGGTTATTTTATCTGGACTCCGTTTACTCAAAGAAAGGCAGCGAGACGTCCAGAGAAGGAGCTCTGTGGTGTTTCATCTAAAACTCGAAGCCTTTTTAGACTTTCATGTCTAAAAATTACATTTTCAGTACGTTCACAAACATTTAATTTACTACTTTCTACGTTATAAACACACCTTGATGTGCTGTTTTTAAAAACCTTTTACGAAGTCTAGAACGTCAGTTTGCAGGAAGTGGAGCGAAAACTGAAACATTCAGAGTTTTTCTTGGTTTAAATGTTTAGTTTATTGGTTTTAAGATGAGTAGTGACAAATTATTGCGTGTACATAAAATAATAGATCAAATACCTTTTGATCTTCCTTTTTTTAGTTTGTAAACTTTGGCTTCAGCAAACATCCAAGTATTTAATTTTATTTATTTATTTGTGGCAGATTTCAGGCGTTAACCCTAAAAGTGACTCTTTTTGCAAATTTATGACTTTTATTCTGGCAGTTTTCACTTTTTTACCAGCAAATATCAAAACTCTTCGTTTTTGCAAGTGTACAACTTTGTTTTCTGAATAACGTTCTTCGATGTTGCTGCCAGGCTCTCGATTTACCGGTCGATCTACGTCCCAATCCTCACCTATGGTCATGAGCTTTGGGTAATGACCGAAAGAACGAGATCGCGGATACAAGCGGCCGGAATGAGTTTCCTCCGTAGGGTGGCTGGCATGGACGTAATTTTCACTTTAGAAGTGGGGGGGACACTGGGGGGGGGGCTTTACAGAATGCTCTAATGGGAAACAGGCTTCAACACAAACGGCTGTTTTACGCTTGGTCCTAGAGCTCAACCAGTGTCAATTTAATATAACGTAATATTGTTTTTGGATGGTAAAAAGTGCAGGGGTCAAAACCTGACTTTGGAAAGAGTGGGGGGGGGTGGGGGGGGGCTCAGCCTTAGAGATGGGTGAGGAGCTCGGACGTTCGGGAGGGACTCGGAGTAGAACCGCTGCTCCTCCGGATCGAAAGGAGTCAGTTGAGGTGGTTTGGGCATCTGGTCAGGATGCCTCCTGGACGCCTCCCTGGGGAGGTGTTTCTGGCATGTCCTGCCGGCAGGAGGCCCCCGGGTCGACCCAGGACACGTTGGAGAGGTTACATCTCCAATCTGGTCCGGGAACGCCTTGGGATCCTGCCGGAGGGGCTGGTGGAGGTGGCCGGGGAGAGGACGGTCTGAAGCTCCCTAGTTGGGATGCTGCCCCAGCGACCCAGACCCGGATAAGCGGAGGAAGACGACGACAAAGACTAAAATACATGAAGCGTCCCAATAAAAATGGTGAAATAGATGCTTGTATCAAAGCTGCATTACCATTGTGTGATGAAGTACCAGATTTGCCCTGATCTACTGGTTTTTGCGAGCCTACAGCTTCTCAGAGGTCAGAAGAAGACTGAAGCTCTGAGTTCAGCTAAACCAGCTCAGGCGACTGGTTCAGACTTCTGTTAGGAGCCACAATCCCGCAGCCTTTATCTCTCATCCGTGTTATTTTTATATTTTGCACAATTCTAGTGAAACTTTGCTGTCACACAAAGAAACAACATTATTATAGGCCTAATCAGTCAACAGGTTATTTTTTATTTGTGACGATACTTTTAGTTTTGCTTTCCCTCCACGTGTCGTGCCTGTGTTCCACTGATCACAGCATTACTTAAAGAGCAAGTCACCCCCAAATCAACTATTTTTTTCTGATAAACTATATAAATGTGTGTCTAATCGTGCAGCAAACACGTGTAGTCAATAGTTTTGCACTTTAGTGCATTTTAGTTAAAATTTAAATTTTCTGCCTGAAACTGGCAGTGGTGTGCCGTTGTCAGGTAAAAACTCTGCACTGCATTTGAATTTAAATCTGCCACCGCTATTGGCTAAGAGGTATGCTATGATGTAAACTGGTACATTATGATGTCACAATGTCGTGAGTGTGTGTATTTGTTAGCGGCTCCACCCTCTCGGTCTGCTAGGCAACAGCATTTGTTGCATTTTTCAAACATGAAGTGGGAGTGAAGTACGCTTCTTGTAAGGGGCGACTTGCTCTTTAAAGGTGATGAATGACATGCAGGGGAATCAGTCTGATGTAGCCGCTGGCAGCTGCAGAGCGGTGAGGCTTTTCCTTCAGCTACGAGCACGTGTTGCTCCAGAACTGCTTCTAACTTTGAATTCTCCAGAGAGAAGAGAAGATCTTCTGGCACTTATTCAAAACTTCTCTGACTCAGATATTCCTGCCTGCTGAAACGTGGCACGGTGCCACGGAGCCGTCCTTAAAGGCTGGAAAAGACAAAAACTGGGAAATAAATGGGTGTTTTTCAACTTTCTCTCTGTCTTAATTATTAGTCAAGAAATGACTTTTGCATGTTGATTTTTAACTTGATTTCACACAATAAGTAGTTGTGCATTTTGATTTTCACATATATTAATTTATAAACAAGCACAGGAATAGTGTTGATCCCGCCCCTCCTCTGGCCACCCATGGAGAGCTGGTGGACGACAGGAAATCAATGTGTTCTGTTTCTTTTAAACGCGTCTCTTCTCCAACCGCAGCAGGATGGCGGCCGACACTAGGGGTGGGCCGGTACGCCCCTGTGTATTCAAATGTGTCGGTACGCCCCTGTTGGTCCGGTACGCACTTTCGTACCGAGTTTCTACTCTAATTGCGTTTCACATTAACATACAGCATGCTAACTAAACACATGGTGGAGCGCCGCAGAAGTTATGGCAAGCGACTCGGGAGAGGAAGAGCTCAAATATCCACCGTTGTCATTAAAGAGCAAGTCAACCCCTACCAGAGTCTAACTCCACTCCCACTTCATGTTTGAAAAATGCAACACATGCTGTTGCCTGGCAGACCGAGAGGGCGGAGCCGCTAACAAATGCACACACACTCAGGCTCACGACAGCATTGTGACATCATAATGTACCAGTTTACATCATAGCATACTTCTTAGCCAATAGTGGTGGCAGATTTAAATTAAAATACAGTGCAGAGTTTTTACCTGACGACGGCACAACACTGCCAGTTTTAGGCAGAATATTTAAATTTTAACTAAGATGCACTGAAGTACCAAATTATTGACGACACGTGTCTGCAGCACGATTAGACACTCGTTTATTTAGTTTATCAGCAAAAAAAAGTTTATTTGGGGGTGACTTGCTCACGGCTTCCCGGTGAGATATGTAGCAATGAACACATGTATCCCCTTATTGCCAAGCTAGCAAAATGCTGCCTTGCCACACCAGCGTCCTCTGTCCCCAGCGAGAGGGTTTTTTTCTACTGCTGGAGATATCGTAACAGCCAACAGATCTGCCCTTTCTGCAGACGATGTGGACTAATTTCTGGCAAAAAACACGAAGGTTGAGTGAACCTAAAAAGGCAAGAAGCTGGAACTCCTAATGTTGCAGAATGTTTTTGTTAACCTATTTCAATCTGAATAATTCCTTCATTTACACTTTAAGTTCTCCAAAAATCCAGCACAATAATCATCTTGCAGATTCCTGAATAAATATTTACACTTGCATATATTGATTTTTTATGTTATTTTTTCTCAGACTACATGTTAAAGAGTTTACAAGAGATTATAAGAATAGTTGCACGTTAAAAATTCTCAAAGTTTTGCTTGTATGCACAAAATAATTCTTTATTTCAGTAGTTGAGCCAGCTCTTTCAGTTGCACTTTGTTTATTTGTAAAGAGCAAGTCAAATGTTGATGCTGCATTTTTCCAATAATAAAATATTGAAGCCAGTATATATTTTTATGTTAAACATTATATATGCTAATTTTCATTTACTGGGAAGATCTCGCAGAATGTAATACAAGTAAATGTTCAACTTAAATGTAAATAAAAGAAAATTAAAGCGTTTGTCATTTTTTTACTGTACCGAAAACGCACCGAACCGTGATATTAAGCCAAGGTATGTACCGAACCGGGATGTCAGGCTTACCGGCACACCCCTGGCCGACACGCGAGTCAGACTTATCACGGCAGGACTAGCGAGGCCACAGCTCATTACCTTGGAAGAGACGGGTCATCCTGTGGTCCTGACACAAACATGAATCCGGCTTACCCAAAAATAAAGCTATCCCTGCTTCAGCAGGTCTGCAGGCAGGTGCTTGGAAACAGAAGCTTTGAACCACTGAGGAGCTTTTCTCTTCTTCTCAGAGAAAACAGGCCACAGAAATGTCTGGAGCTGCAGTGGACATGTGCAGATACGTCAAGGGAAGATGAAACGGCATGAAAACATTGCTTTTGAACATATCTTTGAATTAGTCTGCCTTTAAAAACCAGAGGTGTGGTTTAAGAGGTGGAAACGACCAGCATGCAGAGTAGAATGGTTCACCCTTCGTAAATATCGTCTGCGTCTAATGCTCTACCCTGATGCTGGAGTGTTCAGCCAGGGGCTCGGCTGCCTGCGCACAGCCTTGCCCATCAACTGATCAGGGCCAGACTCCAGCTTAGTGCATCCTCAAGACCTTGAATGAAGCACGACACAAACGCATTCATCTTCATCTGAGGATAAAGATTCAGCAAGCTTTTGTGCTGCAGAGACGAGAAAATCCACGGAGGTAATCTACCACCAGGTGGTGATGAGCTATACTGTAGCCACGTCTGCGGCGCACTGGCGGAGTGAGGCCGCTGTGCACAGGTGCCACCGGTCCCTCCGACCATCACCAAAGTGGGTTAAGCATTTTATATTTGGTACATTGGTCCTGCCCAAAAGCACAACAAAGACAGCGCCTGCAACCTTCTGATTATGGGGCGGACACTAAAGTCCTCTTCCACCATGGCCCCATGGTTACATTTAGCTGCTCATGAATAAAATATAGTATAATTTACAGTGGGGCAAAAAAATTATTTAGTCAGCCACCGATTGTGCAAGTTCTCCCACTTTAAATGATGACAGAGGTCAGTAATTTTCATCATAGGTACACTTCAACTGTGAGAGACAGAATGTGAAAAAAAATCCATGAATTCACATGGCAGGATTTTTAAAGAATTTATTTGTAAATCAGGGTGGAAAATAAGTATTTGGTCAATAACAAAAATTCAACTCAATACTTTGTAACATAACCTTTGTTGGCAATAACAGAGGTCAAACGATTACTATAGGTCTTTACCAGGTTTGCACACACAGTAGCTGGTATTTTGGCCCATTCCTCCATGCAGATCTTCTCGAGAGCAGTGATGTTTTGGGGCTGTCGCCGAGCAACACGGACTTTCAACTCCCTCCACAGATTTTCTATGGGGTTGAGGTCTGGAGACTGGCTAGGCCACTCCAGGACTTTCAAATGCTTCTTACGGAGCCACTCCTTTGTTGCCCGGGCGGTGTGTTTGGGATCCTTGTCGTGTTGGAAGACCCAGCCACGTTTCATCTTCAAAGCTCTCACTGATGGAAGGAGGTTTTGGCTCAGAATCTCACGATACATGGCCCCATTCATTCTGTCCTTAACACGGATCAGTCGTCCTGTCCCCTTAGCAGAAAAACAGCCCCAAAGCATGATGTTCCCACCCCCATGCTTCACAGTAGGTATGGTGTTCTTGGGATGCAACTCAGTATTCTTCTTCCTCCAAACACGACGAGTTGAGTTTATACCAAAAAGTTCTACTTTGGTTTCATCTGACCACATGACATTCTCCCAATCCTCTGCTGTATCATCCATGTGCTCTCTGGCAAACTTCAGACGGGCCTGGACATGCACTGGCTTCAGCAGCAGAACACGTCTGGCACTGCAGGATTTAATTCCCTGCCGTTGTAGTGTGTTACTGATGGTGACCTTTGTTACTGTGGTCCCAGCTCTCTGCAGGTCATTCACCAGGTCCCCCCGTGTGGTTCTGGGATTCTTGCTCACCGTTCTCATGATCATTTTGACCCCACGGGATGAGATCTTGCGTGGAGCCCCAGATCGAGGGAGATTATCAGTGGTCTTGTATGTCTTCCATTTTCTGATAATTGCTCCCACAGTTGATTTTTTCACACCAAGCTGCTTGCCTATTGTAGATTCACTCTTCCCAGTCTGGTGCAGGTCTACAATTCTTTTCCTGGTGTCCTTCGAAAGCTCTTTGGTCTTGGCCATAGTGGAGTTTGGAGTCTGACTGTTTGAGGCTGTGGACAGGTGTCTTTTATACAGATAATGAGTTCAAACAGGTGCCATTAATACAGGTAACGAGTGGAGGACAGAAAAGCTTCTTAAAGAAGACGTTACAGGTCTGTGAGAGCCAGAGATTTTCCTTGTTTGAAGTGACCAAATACTTATTTTCCACCCTGATTTACAAATAAATTCTTTAAAAATCCTGCCATGTGAATTCATGGATTTTTTTTCACATTCTGTCTCTCACAATTGAAGTGTACATAGGCAGTAGCAGTTGGTGCGGCGTCTACTCTTCAACGTCTATAATGTTTGCAGAAGTCAAAGTTCATTCAGAAAAATTGAAAAGAGACTTAACAGAAAGATTATACATTTTTTTACGTTTTGCACTTTTAATATGTTTAGTTTGCTACCTCAGCCTGCTTCCTAAGACTGTTTGATAATTTCCCATAAAAATGTTCAAATTATGTTTTCCTCATGTTATTGAGAATTTACTGTAGGGTAAAAACTGCAGCTGGATGTGAGTGTGGACTGAACGGGTGCCAACTATTGGAAAATTATTTCATAAGTTTTATATATATACAGTACACACACACACACACACACACACACACACACACACATATATATATATATATATATATATATATATATATATATATATATATATATATATATATATATATGTGTGTGTGTGTGTGTGGTTAGAGTTGTTGCCTTGCAGCAACAAGGTCCTGGGTTTGCTTCCTAGCCTGGGATCTTTCTGCATGGAGTTTGCATGTTCTCCCTGTGCGTGCGTGGGTTCTCTCCGGGTGCTCTGGCTTCCTCCCACAGTCCAAAAACATGACTGTTAGGTTGATTGGTCTGTCTAAATTGTCCTTAGGCGTCTGTGTGATTGTTTGTACGTATATATATATATATATATATATATATATATATATATATATATATATATATATATATATATATATATATATTGGAAAAATAACTATGAACTAGTTTGTTTTTGGAACAGTGAGCTAAGAAACGACCTAGTTCATTTTAAAATGTATGAAGTGAACTTTGAACTAGTTAGTTTTAAATGAACTTTCCCAACTCTGGCACTAGCAGAGGCCACACTAACCACAGCAGAAGCACAGCGGCTCCTTTGAGGCTGTAACCTACTGACATTAGAGCTGTTTGTACTCTGTACCAGATTACACCAAAGAGAAAAACAGCTCTGATGGGGAATCCTGAGCTTATTCTGGCCTCTGAAATTCATTAAACTGTTGCTCATTCATCAAACTCAGTCAAAGGCCCGTCAGACCAAAGAGCAAGTTTAGATCACAGCTGGCCGTTTCTGAGTCTGTAATACGTTTAAAGGAATATTATTGACCTTTGGGCTACATAAAAGAAAATCTAGTGTGATTTATTACTTAAAATCTAAATTCAGAGTTTAAAAAGTCCTAATGTTCAGTGACAGTGAAAAGAAAATCCACTTTCCTCATCCGATCTTCATGAAATGATTCAGTCCTACCGCCAAACGTTTAAAGACCCACAACAAACCACCACGTTGTTATTAATGAAAATAAAACTAATTAAAGCTGCAAGCAGCGTCGTTCGGCCCTCGCAGCGAAGCAGCTCGCCCTCCTTCCGCACCCCCTCCGCTCCATCCCCGACGCTCTCCAAACCCAGCTCTGCGCTTCTCCATCCTGTCCGGCAGCCGGGAGCACCAGGGCACGTCTGGCAGAACAGACAGTCAACCACCCCGACACCAGAAACCGTGAATGGCCTCCTCGTCCACACCTCACCCTGACTCAGCATCCCCTCTGAGCCCACCATTACACGTCTCACCACTAGGAGATACTCTATCTTTACCACACTGGTGATGTGATGTTCAGTCTCGGGCAAATCGGAGGCTGTTTGTGGAAGTTACAGTCAAACGTAAGGTCACAGCTTCACGCCAGAAATCGCCATGGCATCAAAGCCCCTCCCTTTCTGAAAAGCTATCAGATCTGAATGGTCATTACAACATCATGAAGACAGTGCATGACCTTAGTGTCATGTTGACTAAATTAGAGGGGACAAATATGGGCATTTCACCATAAAACAGTAGACTTCCTGTAGTCAGGGGGCGGGGCTTAGGTGATGTCAGCTGTCCACATTGTCACTGTCTTCAGATGTGGTCAGTGATCACACAGACAAAGTTTGAAATTGATCTGATCATGCACATGGGAGTTATTAAGTCAAGTAACGTAATGGCGACTGGTCAAAGTTTGAGGCTTAGCCACGCCCACACCTTTATACTTATTTAAAATCCGACGGTTGAATTTTTTCCTCTATGTCTTAAGAGTATATAGCAGGAGTTTGAAGGTGATCGGTGGAAAGGACGACGAGACATCATTCTCCTAATAACGTGTGGGAAAACCACTAAATCGAGTACTTGGACCAAAATGGCCGACCTCCTGTGCGACATTGGACTTGGCTCCAAGAGACTTTTTTGTAGGTCCTGAGACACTACATTAGTGTGCCAAATTTCGTGATCCTCAGTCAAAGCATGGCTTGGGGCTGATAGTTTTAATGGTCCTAGGGGGCGCTATTTCAGAAAATAGGCCACGCCCACAAACTTCAGCTGTCCAATTCTATTAGGGGTCAGAGTAAGATCACTCATCAGAAATTGTGTGGTGATGTAACAATGATTGAAGAAATGAGAGACAAACGTATTTCCATGGCGTGATGGTGAATTTCGCCATGCTCCCAAAGCCCCGCCTTTATTCGAAACCTGCCAGTACTATAAACCAAGTGACCTCAACTTGTCTGCTGCTATTTGCCAGTGATTGCTGGTGATTGGTTAAAAGGAGTCCAATAGGGAGCTGTGAAAAAAAGAGTGGCGTGGCGACAGGTCAAAGTTTGAGGCTTAGCCACGCCCACACCTTTATACTTATTTAAAATCCGACGGTTGAATTTTTTCATCTATGTCTTAAGAGTGTATAGCAGATGTTTGAAGGTGATTGGTGAAAAGGGCGATGGTGCAACACTCTCCAAACAACGTGTGCGAAAACCACTAAATCGAGTACTTGGACCAAAATGGCCGACTTCCTGTGCGACTTGGTGCTTGGCTCCAAGAGACTTTTTTGTAGGTCCTGAGACACCACATTAGTGTACCAAATTTCGTAATCCTCAGTCAAAGCCTGGCTTGGGGCTGACAGTTTTAATGGTCCTAGAGGGCGCTATTTCAGAAAATAGGCCACGCCCACAGGATTTTCACATCACATTTTTTGGGGGGCAGGACTAGGATCACTCCCAAGAAGTTTTGTGGCGATATCTTTAGAAATGACGAAATGGGAGGCAAACGTAAGGCCTAAGCGGTACGCCTGACTTCGCCGCGCCGCCACAGCCCCGCCTTCTGCAGAAAACTCCCATAAAGTGACGCCAAGCAACCCCAACTTGTCTTCAGTTACCTGCTACAAATTTGGGGTGATTATTTGAAAGGGCGAATTTTGGAAAATTTCCCAGTAAAACTTGACCTTTTAAGTCCTGAGGGGGCGGGGCTTGTGTGACATCATCTATCGACCATTCATTTGTCTTCGGGGGGCGATGGCAATTGTCCTTAGAAATTGTTTTAACTGTAATTCTTTCATTTGTGAAATTATAGCAATTTGAATTTTTTTGGCGAGTGCTCGAACTTTGAGGCCTGGCCCCGCCCCTTCAGTATTTACGAAAAGTCAATTTTATTGTCTCATTTGAATCGTCCATCGCTTCTGTTCGATCTCGCACTATTTTTGAGACGATGGTGCGAAAAATGACCAAACTGTTCAACCAAATATAGACCCTAGAATTGGCCAAAACGGCTAAAAATCCTCATTTCAACCCAAAATGGCCGACTTCCTGTTTTATATTGACCATGGTTGCAAGAGGCTTTTCTGTGCGGACTGTTGAGTATTATCAGTATACCAAATTTCATAACTGTACGATAAACTAAGCTTTATGGAGAGGGGTATTTTTCACTTTCTAGGGGGCACTGTCGAGCCACTTTTTTATGAACTTTCACATCGCCAGTGAAATACGTAAATTTCACGCACTTTCTATATTGAGCCAGAATTTGGTGACTTTTTGGATATGCTAAGACCCCCTAAAGGCCACCCAAAGACGCGGAAGAAAAAAGAATAATAATTAAAGCTGCAAGCAGCGTCGTTCGGCCCTCGCAGCGAAGCTGCTCGCCCTCCTTCCGCAACCCCTCCGCTCCATCCGCGACGCTCTCCAAACCCAGCTCCGCGCTTCTCCATCCTGGCCGGCAGCCGGGGGCACCAGGGCACGTCTGGCAGAACAGAAAGTCAACCACCCCGACACCAGAAACCGTGAACGGCCTCCGCGTCCACACCTCACCCTGACTCAGCATCCCCTCTTAGCCCACCATTACACGTCTCACCACTAGGAGATTCTCTATCTTTACCACACTGGTGATGTGATGTTCAGTCTCGAGCATATCGAAGGCTGTTTGTGGAAGTTAGATGGGGTCAGTGATCACACAGACAAAATTTGAAATTGATCTGATCATGCACATGGGAGTTATTAAGTCAAGTAACATAATGGTGACTGGTCAAAGTTTGAGGCTTAGCCACGCCCACACCTTTATACTTATTTAAAATCCAACGGTTGAATTTTTTCCTCTATGTCTTAAGAGTATATAGCAGGAGTTTGAAGGTGATCGGTGGAAAGGACGACGAGACATCATTCTCCTAATAACGTGTGCGAAAACCACTAAATCGAGTACTTGGACAAAAATGGCCGACCTCCTGTGCGACATTGTACTTGGCTCCAAGAGACTTTTTTGTAGGTCCTGAGACACTACATTAGTGTGCCAAATTTCGTGATCCTCAGTCAAAGCATGGCTTGGGGCTGATAGTTTTAATGGTCCTAGGGGGGCGCTATTTCAGAAAAAAGGCCACGCCCACAAACTTCAGCTGTCCAATTCTATTAGGGGTCAGAGTAAGAAATCGCCATGGCATCAAAGCCCCTCCCTTTCTGAAAAGCTAGCAGATCTGAATGGTCATTACAACATCATGAAGACAGTGCATGACCTTAGTGTCATGTTGACTAAATTAGAGGGGACAAATATGGGCATTTCACCATAAAAAATAGACTTCCTGTAGTCAGGGGGCGGGGCTTAGGTGATGTCAGCTGTCCACATTGTCATTGTCTTGAGATGTGGTCAATGATCACACAGACACAGTTTGATATAGATCTGATCATGCAGATGGGAGTTAAGTCAAGTAATGTAATGGCGAAAGGTCAAAGTTTGAGGCTTAGCCACGCCCACACTTTTATACTTATATAAAATCCGATGGTTGAATTTTTCTCCCTTTGTCTTAAGAGTATATAGCAGAAGTTTGAAGGCGATTGGTGAAAAGGGCGATGGTGCAACACTCTCCAAACAACGTGTGCGAAAACCACTAAATCGAGTACTTGGACCAAAATGGCCGACTTCCTGCACGACTTTGCACTTGGCTCCAAGAGACTTTTTTGTAGGTCCTGAGACCCCACATTAGTGTATCAAATTTCGTAATCCTCAGTCAAAGCATGGCTTGGGGATGACAGTTTTAATGGTCCTAGGGGGCGCTATTTAAGAAAATAGGCCACGCCCACAAACTTCAGCTGTCCATTTCTATTGGGGGTCAGACTAGGATCACTCATCAGACATTTTGTTGTGATGTCACAATGATTGAAGAAATGAGAGACAAACGTATTTTCATGGCGTGATGGCGAATTTCGCCATGCTCCCAAAGCCCCGCCTTTATTCGAAACCTGCCAGTACTATAGATCAAGTGACCTCAGCTTGTCTGCTGCCATTTGCCAGTGATTGCTGGTGATTGGTTAAAAGGAGTCCAATAGGGAGCTGTGAAAAAAAGAGTGGCGTGGCGACAGGTCAAAGTTTGAGGCTTAGCCACGCCCACACCTTTATACTTATATAAAATCCGACGGTTGAATTTTTTCATCTATGTCTTAAGAGTATATAGCAGATGTTTGAAGGCGATTGGTGAAAAGGGCAATGGTGCAACACTCTCCAAACAACGTGTGCGAATACCACTAAATCGAGTACTTGGACCAAAATGGCCGACTTCCTGCGCGACTTTGCACTTGGCTCCAAGAGACTTTTTTGTAGGTCCTGAGACCCCACATTAGTGTATCAAATTTCGTAATCCACAGTCAAAGCATGGCTTGGGGCTGACAGTTTTAATGGTCCTAGGGGGCGCTATTTCATTAAATAGGCCACGCCCACAAACTTCAGCTGTGCAGTTCTATTAGGGGTCAGAGTAGGATCACTCATCAGAAATTGTGTGGCGATGTCACAATGATTGAAGAAATGAGAGACAAACGTATTTCCATGGCGTGATGGCGAATTTCGCCATGCTCCCAAAGCCCCGCCTTTATTCGAAACCTGCCAGTACTATAGATCAAGTGACCTCAACTTGTCTGCTGCCATTTGACAGTGATTGCTGGTGATTGGTTAAAAGGAGTCCGATAGGGAGCTGTGAAAAAAAGAGTGGCGTGGCGACAGGTCAAAGTTTGAGGCTTAGCCACGCCCACACCTTTATACTTATATAAAATCCGACGGTTGAATTTTTTCATCTATGTCTTAAGAGTATATAGCAGATGGTTGAAGGTGATTGATGAAAAGGGCAATGGTGCAACACTCTCCAAACAACGTGTGCGAATACCACTAAATCGAGTCCTTGGACCAAAATGGCCGACTTCCTGTGCGACTTTGCACTTGGCTCCAAGAGACTTTTTTCTAGGTCCTGAGACACCACATTAGTGTACCAAATTTTGTACTCCTCAGTCAAAGCATGGCTTGGGGCTGACAGTTTTAATGGTCCTAGGGGGCGCTATTTCAGAAAATAGGCCACGCCCACCGGATGTTCACATCACATTTTGTGGGGGGCCGAACTAGGATCACTCCCAAGAGGTTTTGTGGCGATATCTCTAGAAATGGCGAAATGGGAGGCAAACGTAAGGCCACATCGGTACGCCTGACTTCGCCGCGCCTTCACAGCCCCGCCTTCTGCAGAAAACTCCCATAAAGTGACGCCAAGCAACCCCAACTTGTCTTCAGTTACCTGCTACAAATTTGGGATGATTATTTGAAAGGGCGAATTTTTGAAAATTTCCCAGTAAAACTTGACCTTTTAAGTCCTGAGGGGGCGGGGCTTATGTGACATCATCAATCGACCATTCATTTGTCTTCGTGGGGCGATGCCGATTGTCCATAGAAAGTTACTTTAACTGTAATTCTTTCATTTATGAAATTATAGCAATTTGAATTTTTTTGGCGAGTGCTTGAACTTTGAGGCCTGGTCCCGCCCCTTCAGTATTTACGAAAAGTCAATTTTATTGTCTCATTTTAATCGTCCATCGCTTCTGTTCGATCGCACACTATTTTTGAGACGATCGTGCGAAAAATGACCAAACTGTTCAACCAAATATAGACCCTAGAAATGGCCAAAACGTGGTCAAAATGGCCACTTTAGTCCAAAATGGCCGACTTTCTGTTTGATATTGACCATGGGTGCAAGAGGCTTTTCTGTGCGTATTGTTGAGTTCTACAAGTGTAGCAAATTTCATAACTCTACTAAGAAAAAAGGTCAAAGCGGAGGGGTATTTTTAATTTTCCAGGGGGCGCTGTTGAAACATTTTTTTACCAACTTTCACGTTGCCATTGAAATACGTAAATTTCACGCACTTTCTATATTGGGCCAGAATTTGGTGAGTTTTTGGATATGCTAAGACCCCCTAAAGGCCGTCCAAAGACGCGGAAGAAAAAGAAAGAAAAAAAATTAAAGCTGCAAGCAGCGTCGTTCGGCCCTCGCAGCGAAGCTGCTCGCCCTCCTTCAGCACCCCCTCCGCTCCATCCCCGACGCTCTCCAAACCCGGCTCCGCGCTTCTCCATCCTGGCCGGCAGCCGAGGGCATCAGGGCATGCCTGTCGGAACAGAAAGTCAGCCACCCCAACACCGGAAACCGTGAAAGGCCTCCTCGTCCACACCTCACCCTGACTCAGCATCCCTTCTGAGCCCACCATTACATGTCTCACCCCTAGGAGATACTCTATCTTTACCACACTGGTGATGTGATGTTCAGTCTCGGGCAAATCGGAGGCTGTTTGTGGAAGTTACAGTCAAACGTAAGGTCACAGCGTCACGCCAGAAATCGCCATGGCATCAAAGCCCCTCACTTTCTGAAAAGCTATCAGATCTGAATGGTCATTACAACATCATGAAGACAGTGCATGACCTTAGTGTCATCTTGACTAAATTAGAGGGGACAAATATGGGCAGTTCACCATAAAACAATAGACTTCCTTTAGTCAGGGGGCGGGGCTTAGGTGATGTCAGCTGTCCACATTGTCACTGTCTTCAGATGTGGTCAGTGATCACACAGACAAAGTATGAAATTGATCTGATCATGCACATGGGAGTTATTAAGTCAAATAAAGTAATGGCGACTGGTCAAAGTTTGAGGCTTAGCCACGCCCATACCTTTATACTTATTTAAAATCCGACGGTTGAATTTTTTCCTCTATGTCTTAAGAGTATATAGCAGGAGTTTGAAGGTGATCGGTGGAAAGGGCGAGGAGATATCATTCTCCTTATAACGTGTGCGAAAACCACTTAATTGAGTAATTGCACCAAAATGGCCGACCTCCTGTGCGACATTGCGCTTGGCTCCAAGAGACTTTTTTGTAGGTCCTGAGACACTACATTAGTGTGCCAAATTTTGTGATCCTCAGTCAAAGCATGGCTTGGGGCTGACTGTTTTAATGGTCCTAGGGGGCACTGTTTTGGAAAATAGGCCACGCCCACAAACTTCAGCTGTCCAATTATATTAGGGGTCAGAGTAGGATCACTCATCAGAAATTGTGTGGCAATGTCACAATGATTGAAGAAATGAGAGACAAACGTATTTCCATGGCGTGATGGCGAATTTCGCCATGCTCCCAAAGCCCCGCCTTTATTCGAAACCTGCCAGTACTATAGACCTAGTGACCTCAACTTGTCTGCTGCTATTTGCCACTGTTTGGTGGTGATTGGATAAAAGGAGTCCAATAGGGAACTGTGAAAAAAAGAGTGGCGTGGCGACAAGTCAGAGTTTGAGGCTTAGCCACGCCCACACCTTTATACTTATTTAAAATCCGACGGTTGAATTTTTTCATCTATGTCTTAAGAGTATATAGCAGAAGTGTGAAGGCGATTGGTGAAAAGGGCGACGGAGCATCACTCTCCAAACAACGTGTGCGAAAACCACTAAATCACGCACTTGGACCAAAATGGCCGACTTCCTGTGCGACTTTGCACTTGGCTCCAAGAGACTTTTTTGTAGGTCCTGAGACACCACATTAGTGTACCACATTTCGTAATCCTCAGTCAAAGCATGGCTTGGGGCTGTCAGTTTTAATGGTCCTAGGGGGCGCTATTTCAACAAATAGACCACGCCCACCGGAATGTCACATCAGATTTTTTGGGGGGCCGGACTAGCATCACTCACAAGAAGTTTCGTGGCGATATCTCTAGAAATGACGAAATGGGAGGCAAACGTAAGGCCTAAGTGGTACGCCTGAGTTCGCCGCGCCGCCACAGCCCCGCCTTCTGCAGAAAACTCCCATAAAGTGACGCCAAGCAACCCCAACTTGTCTTCAGTTACCTGATACAAATTTGGGATGATTATTTGAAAGGGCAAATTTTGGAAAATTTCCCAGTAAAACTTGACCTTTTAAGTCCTGAAGGGGCGGGGCTTATGTGACATCATCAATTGACCATTCATTTGTCTTCGGGGGGCGATGATGATTGTCCATAGAAAGTTACTTTAACTGTAATTCTTTCATTTATGAAATTATAGCAATTTGAATTTTTTTGGCGAGTGCTCGAACTTTGAGGCCTGGTCCCGCCCCTTCAGTATTTACGAAAAGTCAATTTTATTGTCTCATTTTAATCGTCCGTCGCTTCTGTTCGATCGCACACTATTTTTGAGACGATCGTGCGAAAAATGACCAAACTGTTCAACCAAATATAGACCCAAGAAATGGCCGAAACAGGGTCAAAATGGCCACTTTAGTCCAAAATGGCCGACTTCCTGTTTGATATTGACCATGGATGCAAGAGGCTTTTCTGTGCGTATTGTTGAGTTCTACAAGTGTACCAAATTTCATAACTGTACGATAAACTAAGCTTTATGGAGAGGGGTATTTTTCACTTTCTAGGGGGCGCTGTTCAGCCATTCTTTTATGAACTTTCACATTGCCAGTGAAATACGTAAATTTCACGCACTTTCAATATTGGGCCAGAATTTGGTGACTTTTTGGATATGCTAAGACCCCCTAAAGGCCAGTCAAAGACGCGGAAGAAAAAAGAAAGAAAGAAAGCGTAATAATAAACGGAGCAGATACAATAGGCCTTCGCAGCTTCACTGCTCGGGCCTAAAAATAATAAACGGAGCAGATACAATAGGCCTTCGCAGCGCTTCGCTGCTCGGGCCTAATTAAAGCTGCAAGCAGCGTCGTTCGGCCCTCGCAGCGAAGCTGCTCGCCCTCTGTCCGCACCCCCTCCGCTCCATCCCCGACGCTCTCCAAACCCGGCTCCGCGCTTTTCCATCCTGGCCGGCAGCCGAGGGCACCAGGGCATGCCTGGCGGAACAGAAAGTCAGCCACCCCAACACCGGAAACCGTGAAAGGCCTCCTCGTCCACACCTCACCCTGACTCAGCATCCCTTCTGAGCCCACCATTACATGTCTCACCCCTAGGAGATACTCTATCTTTACCACACTGGTGATGTGATGTTCAGTCTCGGGCAAATCGGAGGCTGTTTGTGGAAGTTACAGTCAAACGTAAGGTCACAGCGTCACGCCAGAAATCGCCATGGCATCAAAGCCCCTCACTTTCTGAAAAGCTATCAGATCTGAATGGTCATTACAACATCATGAAGACAGTGCATGACCTTAGTGTCATCTTGACTAAATTAGAGGGGACAAATATGGGAAGTTCACCATAAAACAATAGACTTCCTGTAGTCAGGGGGCGGGGCTTAGGTGATGTCAGCTGTCCACATTGTCACTGTCTTCAGATGTGGTCAGTGATCACACAGACAAAGTATGAAATTGATCTGATCATGCACATGGGAGTTGTTAAGTCAAATAAAGTAATGGCGACTGGTCAAAGTTTGAGGCTTAGCCACGCCCATACCTTTATACTTATTTAAAATCCGACGGTTGAATTTTTTCCTCTATGTCTTAAGAGTATATAGCAGAAGTTTGAAGGTGATCGGTGGAAAGGGCGAGGAGATATAATTCTCCTAATAACGTGTGCGAAAACCACTAAATTGAGTAATTGCACCAAAATGGCCGACCTCCTGTGCGACATTGCGCTTGGCTCCAAGAGACTTTTTTGTAGGTCCTGAGACACTACATTAGTGTGCCAAATTTTGTGATCCTCAGTCAAAGCATGGCTTGGGGCTGACTGTTTTAATGGTCCTAGGGGGCACTGTTTCGGAAAATAGGCCACGCCCACAAACTTCAGCTGTCCAGTTATATTAGGGGTCAGAGTAGGATCACTCATCAGAAATTGTGTGGCAATGTCACAATGATTGAAGAAATGAGAGACAAACGTATTTCCATGGCGTGATGGTGAATTTCGCCATGCTCCCAAAGCTCCGCCTTTATTCGAAACCTGCCAGTACTATAGACCAAGTGACCTTAACTTGTCTGCTGCTATTTGCCACTGTTTGGTGGTGATTGGATAAAAGGAGTCCAATAGGGAGCTGTGAAAAAAAGAGTGGCGTGGCGACAGGTCAGAGTTTGAGGCTTAGCCACGCCCACACCTTTATACTTATTTAAAATCCGACGGTTGAATTTTTTCATCTATGTCTTAAGAGTATATAGCAGAAGTGTGAAGGCGATTGGTGAAAAGGGCGATGGAGCATCACTCTCCAAACAACGTGTGCGAAAACCACTAAATCGCGCACTTGGACCAAAATGGCCGACTTCCTGTGCGACTTTGCACTTGGCTCCAAGAGACTTTTTTGTAGGTCCTGAGACACCACATTAGTGTACCACATTTCGTAATCCTCAGTCAAAGCATGGCTTGGGGCTGTCAGTTTTAATGGTCCTAGGGGGCGCTATTTCAGAAAATAGACCACGCCCACCGGAATTTCACATCAGATTTTTTTGGGGGCCGGACTAGGATCACTCACAAGAAGTTTCGTGGCGATATCTCTAGAAATGACGAAATGGGAGGCAAACGTAAGGCCTAAGCGGTACGCCTGAGTTCGCCGCGCCGCCACAGCCCCGCCTTCTCCAGAAAACTCCCATAAAGTGACGCCAAGCAACCCCAACTTGTCTTCAGTTACCTGATACAAATTTAGGATGATTATTCGAAAGGGCGAATTTTGGAAAATTTCCTAGTAAAACTTGACCTTTTAAGTCCTGAAGGGGCGGGGCTTATGTGACATCATCAATCGACCATTCATTTGTCTTCGGGGGGCGATGATGATTGTCCATAGAAAGTTACTTTATCTGTAATTCTTTCATTTATGAAATTATAGCAATTTGAATTTTTTTGGCGAGTGCTCGAACTTTGAGGCCTGGTCCCGCCCCTTCAGTATTTACGAAAAGTCAATTTTATTGTCTCATTTTAATCGTCCGTCGCTTCTGTTCGATCGCACACTATTTTTGAGACGATCGTGCGAAAAATGACCAAACTGTTCAACCAAATATAGACCCAAGAAATGGCCGAAACAGGGTCAAAATGGCCACTTTAGTCCAAAATGGCCGACTTCCTGTTTGATATTGACCATGGATGCAAGAGGCTTTTCTGTGCATATTGTTGAGTTCTACAAGTGTACCAAATTTCATAACTGTACGATAAACTAAGCTTTATGGAGAGGGGTATTTTTCACTTTCTAGGGGGCGCTGTTCAGCCATTTTTTTATGAACTTTCACATCGCCAGTGAAATACGTAAATTTCACGCACTTTCTATATTGGGCCAGAATTTGGTGACTTTTTGGATATGCTAAGACCCCCTAAAGGCCAGTCAAAGACGCGGAAGAAAAAAGAAAGAAAGAAAGCGTAATAATAAACGGAGCAGATACAATAGGCCTTCGCAGCTTCACTGCTCGGGCCTAATAATTAAAGCTGCAAGCAGCGTCGTTCGGCCCTCGCAGCGAAGCTGCTCGCCCTCCTTCAGCACCCCCTCCGCTCCATCCCCGACGCTCTCCAAACCCGGCTCCGCGCTTCTCCATCCTGGCCGGCAGCCGAGGGCATCAGGGCATGCCTGTCGGAACAGAAAGTCAGCCACCCCAACACCGGAAACCGTGAAAGGCCTCCTCGTCCACACCTCACCCTGACTCAGCATCCCTTCTGAGCCCACCATTACATGTCTCACCCCTAGGAGATACTCTATCTTTACCACACTGGTGATGTGATGTTCAGTCTCGGGCAAATCGGAGGCTGTTTGTGGAAGTTACAGTCAAACGTAAGGTCACAGCGTCACGCCAGAAATCGCCATGGCATCAAAGCCCCTCACTTTCTGAAAAGCTATCAGATCTGAATGGTCATTACAACATCATGAAGACAGTGCATGACCTTAGTGTCATCTTGACTAAATTAGAGGGGACAAATATGGGCAGTTCACCATAAAACAATAGACTTCCTTTAGTCAGGGGGCGGGGCTTAGGTGATGTCAGCTGTCCACATTGTCACTGTCTTCAGATGTGGTCAGTGATCACACAGACAAAGTATGAAATTGATCTGATCATGCACATGGGAGTTATTAAGTCAAATAAAGTAATGGCGACTGGTCAAAGTTTGAGGCTTAGCCACGCCCATACCTTTATACTTATTTAAAATCCGACGGTTGAATTTTTTCCTCTATGTCTTAAGAGTATATAGCAGGAGTTTGAAGGTGATCGGTGGAAAGGGCGAGGAGATATCATTCTCCTTATAACGTGTGCGAAAACCACTTAATTGAGTAATTGCACCAAAATGGCCGACCTCCTGTGCGACATTGCGCTTGGCTCCAAGAGACTTTTTTGTAGGTCCTGAGACACTACATTAGTGTGCCAAATTTTGTGATCCTCAGTCAAAGCATGGCTTGGGGCTGACTGTTTTAATGGTCCTAGGGGGCACTGTTTAGGAAAATAGGCCACGCCCACAAACTTCAGCTGTCCAATTATATTAGGGGTCAGAGTAGGATCACTCATCAGAAATTGTGTGGCAATGTCACAATGATTGAAGAAATGAGAGACAAACGTATTTCCATGGCGTGATGGCGAATTTCGCCATGCTCCCAAAGCCCCGCCTTTATTCGAAACCTGCCAGTACTATAGACCTAGTGACCTCAACTTGTCTGCTGCTATTTGCCACTGTTTGGTGGTGATTGGATAAAAGGAGTCCAATAGGGAACTGTGAAAAAAAGAGTGGCGTGGCGACAAGTCAGAGTTTGAGGCTTAGCCACGCCCACACCTTTATACTTATTTAAAATCCGACGGTTGAATTTTTTCATCTATGTCTTAAGAGTATATAGCAGAAGTGTGAAGGCGATTGGTGAAAAGGGCGACGGAGCATCACTCTCCAAACAACGTGTGCGAAAACCACTAAATCACGCACTTGGACCAAAATGGCCGACTTCCTGTGCGACTTTGCACTTGGCTCCAAGAGACTTTTTTGTAGGTCCTGAGACACCACATTAGTGTACCACATTTCGTAATCCTCAGTCAAAGCATGGCTTGGGGCTGTCAGTTTTAATGGTCCTAGGGGGCGCTATTTCAACAAATAGACCACGCCCACCGGAATGTCACATCAGATTTTTTGGGGGGCCGGACTAGCATCACTCACAAGAAGTTTCGTGGCGATATCTCTAGAAATGACGAAATGGGAGGCAAACGTAAGGCCTAAGTGGTACGCCTGAGTTCGCCGCGCCGCCACAGCCCCGCCTTCTGCAGAAAACTCCCATAAAGTGACGCCAAGCAACCCCAACTTGTCTTCAGTTACCTGATACAAATTTGGGATGATTATTTGAAAGGGCAAATTTTGGAAAATTTCCCAGTAAAACTTGACCTTTTAAGTCCTGAAGGGGCGGGGCTTATGTGACATCATCAATTGACCATTCATTTGTCTTCGGGGGGCGATGATGATTGTCCATAGAAAGTTACTTTAACTGTAATTCTTTCATTTATGAAATTATAGCAATTTGAATTTTTTTGGCGAGTGCTCGAACTTTGAGGCCTGGTCCCGCCCCTTCAGTATTTACGAAAAGTCAATTTTATTGTCTCATTTTAATCGTCCGTCGCTTCTGTTCGATCGCACACTATTTTTGAGACGATCGTGCGAAAAATGACCAAACTGTTCAACCAAATATAGACCCAAGAAATGGCCGAAACAGGGTCAAAATGGCCACTTTAGTCCAAAATGGCCGACTTCCTGTTTGATATTGACCATGGATGCAAGAGGCTTTTCTGTGCGTATTGTTGAGTTCTACAAGTGTACCAAATTTCATAACTGTACGATAAACTAAGCTTTATGGAGAGGGGTATTTTTCACTTTCTAGGGGGCGCTGTTCAGCCATTCTTTTATGAACTTTCACATTGCCAGTGAAATACGTAAATTTCACGCACTTTCAATATTGGGCCAGAATTTGGTGACTTTTTGGATATGCTAAGACCCCCTAAAGGCCAGTCAAAGACGCGGAAGAAAAAAGAAAGAAAGAAAGCGTAATTAAAGCTGCAAGCAGCGTCGTTCGGCCCTCGCAGCGAAGCTGCTCGCCCTCCTTCCGCACCCCTCCGCTCCATCCCCGACGCTCTCCAAACCCAGCTCCGCGCTTGTCCATCCTCGCCGGCAGCCGGGGGCACCAGGGCACGTCTGGCAGAACAGAAAGTCAACCACCCCGACACCAGAAACCGTGAACGGCCTCCTCGTCCACACCTCACCCTGATTCAGCATCCCCTCTGAGCCCAGCATTACACGTCTCACCACTAGGAGATACTCTATCTTTACCACACTGGTGATGTGATGTTCAGTCTCTGGCAAATCGGAGGCTGTTTGTGGAAGTTACAGACAAACGTAAGGTCGCAGCGTCACGCCAGAAATCGCCATGGCATCAAAGCTCCTCCCTTTCTGAAAAGCTATCAGATCTGAATAGTCATTACAACATCTTGAAGACAGTGCATGACCTTAGTGTCATGTTGACTAAATTAGAGGGGACAAATATGGGCATTTCACCATAAAACAGAAGACTTCCTGTAGTCAGGGGGCGGGGCTTAGGTGATGCCAGCTGTCCACATTGTCACTGTCTTCAGATGTGGTCAGTGATCACACGGACAAAGTTTGAAATTGATCTGATCATGCACAAGGGAGTTATTGAGTCAAGTAACGTAATGGCGACTGGTCAAAGTTTGAGGCTTAGCCACGCCCACACCTTTATAGTTATTTAAAATCTGACGGTTGAATCTTTTCCTCTATGTCTTAAGAGTATATAGCAAGAGTTTGAAGGTGATCGGTGGAAAGGGCGACGAGACATCATTCTCCTAATAACGTGTGCGAAAACCACTAAATCGAGTACTTGGACCAAAATGGCCGACCTCCTGTGCGACATTGCGCTTGGCTCCAAGAGACTTTTTTGTAGGTCCTGAGACACTACATTAGTGTGCCAAATTTTGTGATCCTCAGTCAAAGCACGGCTTGGGGCTGACAGTTTTAATGGTCCTAGGGGGCGCTATTTCAGAAAATAGGCCACGCCCACAAACTTCAGCTGTCCAATTCTATTAGGGGTCAGAGTAGGATCACTTATCAGAAATTGTATGGCGATGTCACAATGATTGAAGAAATGAGAGACAAACGTATTTCCATGGCGTGATGGCGAATTTCGCCATGCTCCCAAAGCCCCGCCTTTATTCGAAACCTGCCAGTACTATAGACCAAGTGACCTCAACTTGTCTGCTGCTATTTGCCAGTGATTGCTGGTGATTGGTTAAAAGGAGTCCAATAGGGAGCTGTGAAAAAAATAGTGGCGTGGCGACAGGTCAAAGTTTGAGGCTTAGCCACGCCCACACCTTTATACTTATTTAAAATCCGTAGGTTGAATTTTTTCCCCTTTGACTTAAGAAACTATAGCAGAAGTTTGAAGGTGATTGGTGAAAAGGGCAATGGTGTAACACTCTCCAAACAACGTGTGCGAAAACCACTAAATCGACTACTTGGACCAAAATGGCCGACTTCCTGTGTGACTTTGCACTTGGCTCCAAGAGACTTTTTTGTAGGACCGGAGACACCACATTAGTGTACCAGATTTCGTACTCCTCAGTCAAAGCATGGCTAGGGGCTGACAGTTTTAATGGTCCTAGAGGGCGCCATTTCAGAAAATAGGCCACTCCCACAAACTACAGCTGTCCAAATCTATTGGGGGTCAGACTAGGATCACTCACCAGACATTTTGTGGTGATGGCACGATAATTGAAGAAATGAGAGGCAAACGTATTGCCATGGCGTGATGGTGAATTTTGCCATGCTCCCAAAGCCCCGCCTTTTTTCAAAACCTGCCAGTACTGGAGACTAAGTGACCTCAACTTGTCAGCTGCTATTCGCCAGAGATTGCTGGCGAATGGGTAAAAGGAGTCCAATAGGTAGCTGTGAAAAAAAGAGTGGCGTGGTGACAGGTCAAAGTTTGAGGCTTAGCCACGCCCACACCTTTATACTTATTTAAAATCCGACGGTTGAATTTTTTCCTTTATGTCTTAAGAGTCTATAGCAGAAGTTTGAAGGCGATTGGTGAAAAGGGCGATGGAGCATCACTCTCCAACTAACGTGTGCGAAAACCACTAAATCGAGTACTTGGACCAAAATGGCCGACTTCCTGTGCGACTTTACACTTGGCTCCAAGAGACTTTTTTGTAGGTCCTGAGACACCACATTAGTGTGCCAAATTTCATAATCCTCAGTCAAAGCATGACTTGGGGCTGACAGTTTTAATGGTCCTAGGGGGCGCTATTTCAGAAAATAGGCCACGCCCACCGGATGTTCACATCACATTTTGTGGGGGGCTGAACTAGGATCACTCCCAAGAGGTTTTGTGGCGATATCTCTAGAAATGACGAAATGGGAGGCAAACGTAAGGCCTAAGCGGTACGCCTGACTTCGCCGCGCCGCCACAGCCCCGCCTTCTGGAGAAAACTCCCATAAAGTGACGCCAAGCAACCCCAACTTGTCTTCAGTTACCCGCTACAAATTTGGGGTTATTATTGGAAAGGGCGAATTTTGGAAAATTTCCCAGTAAATCTTGACCTTTTAAGTCCTGAGGGGGCGGGGCTTATGTGACATCATCAATCGACCATTCATTTGTCTTCGGAGGGCGACGATGATTGTCCTTAGAACATTTCTTTAACTGTAATTCTTTCATTTATGAATCTATAGCAATTTGAATTTTTTTGGCGAGTGCTCGAACTTTGAGGCCTGGTCCCGCCCCTTCAGTATTTACGAAAAGTCAATTTTATTGTCTCATTTTAATCGTCCATCGATTCTGTTCGATCGCACACTATTTTTGAGACGATCGTGCGAAAAATGACCAAACTGTTCAACCAAATATAGACCCTAGAAATGGCCAAAACGGGGTCAAAATGGCCACTTTAGTCCAAAATGGCCGACTTCCTGTTTGATATTGACCATGGGTGCAAGAGGCTTTTCTGTGCGTATTGTTGAGTTCTACAAGTGTACCAAATTTCATCACTCTACTATGAAAAAAGGTCAAAGCGGAGGGGTATTTTTAATTTTCCAGAGGGCGCTGTTGAAACATTTTTTTACCAACTTTCACGTTGCCAGTGAAATACGTAAATTTCACGCACTTTCTATATTGGGCCAGAATTTGGTGACTTTTTGGATATGCTAAGACCCCCTAAAGGCCATCCAAAGACGCGGAAGAAAAAAAAAGAAAGAAAGAAAGAAAAAAAAAAATAATAAACGGAGCAGATACAATAGGCCTTCGCAGCTTCACTGCTCGGGCCTAATAATAAACGGAGCAGATACAATAGGCCTTCGCAGCTTCACTGCTCGGGCCTAATTAAAGCTGCAAGCAGCGTCGTTCGGCCCTCGCAGCGAAGCTGCTCGCCCTCCTTCCGCACCCCCTCCGCTCCATCCCCTACGCTCTCCAAACCCAGCTCCGCGCTTCTCCGTCCTGGCCGGCAGCCGGGGGCACCAGGGCACGTCTGGCAGAACAGAAAGTCAACCACCCCGACACCAGAAACCGTGAACGGCCTCCTCGTCCACACCTCACCCTGACTCAGCATCCCCTCTGAGCCCACCATTACACGTCTCACCACTAGGAGATACTCTATCTTTACCACACTGGTGATGTGATGTTCAGTCTCGGGCAAATCGGAGGCTGTTTGTGGAAGTTACAGTCAAACGTAAGGTCACAGCGTCACGCCAGAAATCGCCATGGCATCAAAGCCCCTCCCTTTCTGAAAAGCTATCAGATCTGAATGGTCATTACAACATCATGAAGACAGTGCATGACCTTAGTGTCATGTTGACTTAATTAGAGGGGACAAATATGGGCATTTCACCATAAAACAGTAGACTTCCTGTAGTCAGGGGGCGGGGCTTAGGTGATGTCAGCTGTCCACATTGTCACTGTCTTCACATGTGGTCAGTGATCACACAGACAAAGTTTGACATTGATCTGATCATGCACATGGGAGTTATTAAGTCATGTAACGTAATGGCGACTGGTCAAAGTTTGAGGCTTAGCCACGCCCACACCTTTATACTTATTTAAAATCCGACGGTTGAATTTTTTCCTCTATGTCTTAAGAGTATATAGAAGGAGTTTGAAGGTGATCGGTGGAAAGGACGACGAGACATCATTCTCCTAATAACGTGTGCAAAAACCACTAAATCGAGTACTTGGACCAAAATGGCCGACCTCCTGTGCGACATTGTACTTGGCTCCAAGAGACTTTTTTGTAGGTCCTGAGACACTACATTAGTGTGCCAAATTTCGTGATCCTCAGTCAAAGCATGGCTTGGGGCTGATAGTTTTAATGGTCCTAGGGGGCGCTATTTCAGAAAATAGGCCACGCCCACAAACTTCAGCTGTCCAATTCTATTAGGGGTCAGAGTAAGATCACTCATCAGAAATTGTGTGGTGATGTCACAATGATTGAAGAAATGAGACACAAACGTATTTCCATGGCGTGATGGTGAATTTCGCCATGATCCCAAAGCCCCGCCTTTATTCGAAACCTGCCAGTACTATAGACCAAGTGACCTCAACTTGTCTGCTGCTATTTGCCAGTGAATGGTGGTGATTGGTTAAAAGGAGTCCAATAGGGAGCGGTGAAAAAAAAGAGTGGCGTGGCGACAGGTCAAAGTTTGAGGCTTAGCCACGCCCACACCTTTATACTTATTTAAAATCCGTAGGTTGAATTTTTTCCCCTTTGTCTTAAGAGTCTATAGCAGAAGTTTGAAGGTGATTGGTGAAAAGGGCGATGGTGCAACACTCTCCAAACAACGTGTGCGAAAACCACTAAATCGATTACTTGGACCAAAATGGCCGACTTCCTGTGCGACTTGGTTCTTGGCTCCAAGAGACTTTTTTGTAGGTCCTGAGACACCACATTAGTGTACCAAATTTCGTAATCCTCAGTCAAAGCATGGCTTGGGGCTGACAGTTTTAATGCTCCTAGGGGGCGCTAATACAGAAAATAGGCCACGCCCACCGGATTTTCACATCACATTTTTTGGGGGGCAGGACTAGGATCACTCCCAAGAAGTTTCGTGGCGATATCTTTAGAAATGACGAAATGGGAGGCAAACGTAAGGCCTAAGTGGTACGCCTGACTTCGCCGTGCCGCCACAGCCCCGCCTTCTGCAGAAAACTCCCATAAAGTGACGCCAAGCAACCCCAACTTGTCTTCAGTTAACTGGTACAAATTTGGGATGATTATTTGAAAGGACGAATTTTAGAAAATTTCCCAGTAAAACTTGACCTTTTAAGTCCTGAGGGGGCGGGGCTTATGTGACATCATCAATCGACCATTCATTTGTCTTCGGGGGGCGATGACGATTGTCCACAGAAAGTTACTTTAACTGTAATTCTTTCATTTATGAAATTATAGCAATTTGAATTTTTTTGGCGAGTGCTCGAACTTTGAGGCCTGGCCCCGCCCCTTCAGTATTTACGAAAAGTCAATTTTATTTTCTCATTTGAATCGTCCATCGCTTCTGTTCGATTGCACACTATTTTTGAGACGATCGTGCGAAAAATGACCAAACTGTTCAACCAAATATAGACCCTAGAAATGGCCAAAATGGCTAAAATTCGCCATTTCAACCCAAAATGGCCGACTTCCTGTTTGATATTGACCATGGTTGCAAGAGACTTTTCTGTGCGGACTGTGGAGTACTACAAGTATACCAAATTTCATAACCGTACGATAAACTAAGCTTTATGGAGAGGGGTATTTTTCACTTTCTAGGGGGCGCTGTCCAGCCACTTTTTTACGAACTTTCACATCGCCAGTGAAATACGTAAATTTCATGCACTTTCTATATTGAGCCAGAATTTGGTGACTTTTTGAATATGCTAAGACCCCCTAAAGGCCATTCAAAGACGCGGAAGAAAAAAGAAAGAAAGAAAGAAAGAAAGAAAGAATAAACGGAGCAGATACAATAGGCCTTCGCAGCTTCACTGCTCGGGCCTAATAATTAAAGCTGCAAGCAGCGTCGTTCGGCCCTCGCAGCTCCGCGCCGCTCCGGCCTGGCCGGCAGCCCGGGGCACCAGGGCACGTCTGGCAGAACAGAAACGTCACCCACCCCGACACCAGAAACCGCAAATGGCCTCCTAGTCCGCACCTCACCCTGACTCAGCATCCCCTCTGAGCTCACCATTAAATTGAATTGTAAGGTCACGACGTCATGCCAGAATTCACCATGGCATCAAAGCCCCTCCCTATCTGGAAAGCTATCAGATCTGAATGGTCATTACAACATCATGAAGACAGTGCATGACCTCAGTGTCATGTTGACTAAATTAGAGGGGACAAATATGGGCATTTCACCATAAAACAATAGACTTCCTGTTGTCAGGGGGCGGGGCTTAGGTGATGTCAGCTGTCCATAATGACGTTGCCTTAAGATGTGGTCAGTGATCACACAGACAAAGTTTGATATAGATCTGATCGTGCACATGGGAGTTATTAAGTCAAGTAATGTAATGGCGAAAGGTCAAAGTTTGAGGCTTAGCCACGCCCACACCTTTATACTTATTTAAAATCCGACGGTTGAATTTTTTCCACTATATCTTAAGAGTATCTAGCAGAAGTTACAAGGCGATTGGTGAAAAGGTCGACGGAGCATCACTCTCCAAACAACGTGTGCGAAAACCACTAAATCGAGTACTTGGACCAAAATGGCCGACTTCCTGTGCGAATTTGCACTTGGCTCCAAGAGACTTTTTTGTAGGTCCTGAGACACCACATTGGTGTACCAAATTTCGTAATCCTCAGTCAAAGCATGGCTTGGGGCTGACAGTTTTAATGGTCCTAGGGGGCGCTAATTCAGAAAATAGGCCACGCCCACAAACTTAAGCTGACCATGTCTATTGGGGGTCAGACTAGGATCACTCGCAACAAATTTCGAGGTGATATCACGATAAATGAAGAAATGAGAGGCAAACGTATTTCCATGGCGTGATGGCGAATTTCGCCATGCTCCCAAAGCCCCGCATTTTTTCAAAACCTTCCAGTACTGGAGACCAAGTGACCTCAACGTGTCTGCTGCTATTTACCAGAGATTCCTGGTGATTGGGTAAAAGGAGTCCAATAGGGAGCTGTGAAAAAAAGAGTGGCCTGGAGAAAGGTCAAAGTTTGAGGCTTAGCCACGCCCACACCTTTATACTTATTTAAAATCCGACGGTTGAATTTTTTCCTCTATGTCTTAAGAGTATATAGCAGAAGTTTGAAGGCGATTGGTGAAAAGGGCGACGGAGCATCACTCTCCTAACAACGTGTGCGAAAACCACTAAATTGCGCACTTGGACCAAAATGGCCGACTTCCTGTGCGACTTTGCACTTGGCTCCAAGAGACTTTTTTGTAGGTCCTGAGACACCACATTAGTGTACCAAATTTCGTAATCCTCAGTCAAAGCATGGCTTGGGGCTGACAGTTTTAATGGTCCTAGGGGGCGCTATTTCAGAAAATAGGCCACGCCCACCGGATATTGACATCAGATCTTTTGGGGGGCCGGACTAGGATCACTCACAAGAAGTTTCGTGACGATATCTCTAGAAATGACGAAATGGGAGGCAAACGTAAGGCCACGGCGGTACGCCTGAATTCGCTGCGCCGCCAAAGCCCCGCCCTCTGCCGAAAACTCCCATAAAGTGACGCCAAGCAACTCCCACTTGTCTTGAGTTACCAGCTACAAATTCGTGATGATTAAGTGAAATGGGGCAATTTGGGACCTTTCACAGTAAAACTTGATCTTTTTGGTCCTGAGGGGGCGGGGCTTGTGTGATGTCATAATCCGACCATTCAATTTACTTTGTGGGTGGATGCCGAATGACCACAGAAAGTTTGGTAACTCTATTCCTTTCAGTTTTGAAGTTATAGCAATTTAAATATTTTTGGCGAGTAGTCAAACTTCGAGGCCTGGCCCCGCCCCTTCAGTATTTACAAAAAGTCAATTTTATTGTCTCATTTTGTTCGCCCATCCCTTCTGAGCAATTGTACACCATTTTTGAGACGATCGTGCGAAAAATGATCAAGCAATCCAATCAGAAACGGACCCTAAAAACGGCCAAAACGCCAAAAAATCGCCATTTCAACCCAAAATGGCCGACTTCCTGTTTGATATTGACCATGCTTGCAAGAGACTTTTCTGTGCGGACTGTTGAGTACTACAAGTGTACCAAATTTCATAACTGTACAATAAACTAAGCTTTATGGAGAGGGGTTTTTTTCACTTTCTAGGGGGCGCTGTTCAGCCATTTTCTTTGCGATTTTTTTGGGACCTTTAAAATATCAAATTTTTCACCAGGCCTGACAAGTGTGCAAAATATTGTGAGTTTTGGGGTATGTTAAGGTCCCCAAAAAGCCGTTCAAAGCGGACACGGAATAATAAAAAATAATAAACAGAGCAAAAACAAGAGGCCTTCGCAGCGCTTTCGCTGCTCGGGCCTAATAAACGGAGCAGATAAATCCGACGGTTGAATTTTTCCCGCTTTGTCTTAAGAGTATATAGCAGAAGTTTGAAGGCGATTGGTGAAAAGGGCGATGGTGAAACACTCTCCAAACAACGTGTGTGAAAACCACTAAATCGAGTACTTGGACCAAAATGGCCGACTTCCTGTGCGACTTTGCACCTGGCTCCAAGAGACTTTTTTGTAGGTCCTGAGACCCCACATTAGTATACCAAATTTCGTACTCCTCAGTCAAAGCAAGGCTTGGGGCTGACAGTTTTAATGGACCTAGGGGGCGCTATTTCATAAAATAGGCCACGCCCACCGGATGTTCACATGAGATATTTTGGGGGGCCGGACTAGGATAGCTCACAAGACGTTTCGTGACTGTATCTATAGAAATGACGACATGGGAGGCACACGTATGGCCACGGAAGTATGCCTTACTTCGCCGCACCACCACAGCCCCGCCTTCTGCAGAAAACACCCATAAAGTGACGCCAAGCAACGCCAACTTCTCTTCAGTTACCTGCTACAAATTTGGGCTGATTATTCGAAAGGGCGAATTTTGGAAAATTTCCCAGTAAAACTTGACCTTTTAAGTCCTGAGGGGCGGGGCTTGTGTGACATCATCCAGCGACCATTCATTTGTCTTCGGGGGGCGATGACGATTATCCATAGAAAGTTACTTTAACTGTAATTCTTTCATTTATGAAATTATAGCAATTCGAATTTTTTTGGCGAGTGCTCGAACTTTGAGGCCTGGCCCCGCCCCTTCAGTATTTACGAAAAGTCAATTTTATTTTCTCATTTGAATCGTCCATCGCTTCTGTTCAATGGCACACTATTTTTGAGACTATGGTACGAAAAATGACGAAACTGTTCAACCAAATATAGACCCTAGAAATGGCCAAAACGGCTAAAAATCGCCATTTCAACCCAAAATGGCCGACTTCCTGTTTTATATTGACCATGGTTGCAAGAGGCTTTTCTGTGCAGACTGTTGAGTAGTACCAGTATACCAAATTTCATAACTGTACGATATACTAAGCTTTATGGAGAGGGGTATTTTTCACTCTTTAGGGGGCGCTGTCTAGCCATTTTTTTATCAACTTTCACATCGCCAGTGAAATACGTAAATTTCACGCACTTTCTATATTGGGCCAGAATTTGGTGACTTTTTGGATATGCTAAGACCCCCTAAAGGCCACCCAAAGACGCGGAAGAAAAAAGAAAGCGTAATAATAATAATTAAAGCTGCAAGCAGCGTCGTTCGGCCCTCGCAGCTCCGCGCCGCTCCGGCATGGCCGGCAGCCAGGGGCACCAGGGCACGTCCCCGGAACAGAAACATCGACCACCCCGACACATGAAACCGCTAACGGTCACCTCGTCTGCACCTCACCCTGACTCAGCATCCCCTCTGAGCCCACCATTATATTACACGTCTCACCACTAGGGCATACCCCATCTTTGCCACACTGGTGGTGTGATGACAGTGACCAACTTTAATGCTATTTTGACCATGTTTTTTAAAGTTCCCGAAGGTTAAAGTTAACTAGGCGGCGCTGTGACCAACTACAGAAAAGTCCCATTGAGGTCAGCTTTGGTGACATTATATAACATTCACCAACCGTTTGTGCCTCACTGGCTAAAGGGCATGATTGTTCATTGCCATGTTCAGTCTCGGGCAAATTGGAGGCTGTTTGTGGAAGTTACAGTCAAACGTAAGGTCATGGCGTCATGGCAGCATTCGCCATTGCATCAAAGCCCCTCCCTTTCTGGAAATCTTTCAAGTCTGAATGGTAATTACAACATTATGAAGACAGTGTATGACCTTAGTGTCATGTTCACTAAGTTACAGGTGACAAATATGGGCATTTCACCATAAAACAATAGACTTCCTGTTGTCAGGGGGCGGGGCTTAGGTGATGTCAGCTGTCCACAATAATTTTTGCCTTGAGATGTGGTCAGTGATCACACAGACAAAGTTTGAAATAGATCTGATTGTGCACATGGGAGTTATTAAGTCAAGTAATGTAATGGTGAAAGGTCAAACTTTGAGGCTTAGCCACGCCCACATCTTTATACTTATTTAAAATCCGACGGTTGAATTTTTTCCTCTATGTCTTAAGAGTATATAGCAGAAATTTGAAGGTGATTGGTGAAAAGGGCGATGGAGCATCACTCTCCAAACAACGTGTGCGAAAACCACTAAATCGAGTACTTGGACCAAAATGGCCGACTTCCTGTGCGACTTTGCACTTGGCTCCAAGAGACTTTTTTGTAGGTCCTGAGACACCACATTAGTGTACCAAATTTCGTAATCCTCAGTCAAAGCATGGCTTGGGGCTGACAGTTTTAATGGTCCTAGGGGGCGCTAATTCAAAAAATAGGCCACGCCCACAAACTTAAGCTGACCATTTCTATTGGGGGTCAGACTAGGATCACTCACAACAAATTTCGAGGTGATATCACGATAAATGAAGAAATGAGAGGCAAACGTATTTCCATGGCGTGATGGCGAATTTCACCATGCTCCCAAAGCCCCGCCTTTTTTCAAAACCTTCCAGTACTGAAGACCAAGTGACCTCAACTTGTCTGCTGCCTTTTACCAGAGATTCCTGGTGATTGGGTAAAAGGAGTCCAATAGGGAGCTGTGAAAAAAAGAGTGGCGTGGCGAAAGGTCAAAGTTTGAGGCTTAGCCACGCCCACACCTTTAAACTTATTTAAAATCCGACGGTTGAATTTTTTCCTCTATGTCTTAAGAGTATATAGCAGAAGTTTGAAAGCGATTGGTGAAAAGGGCGACGGAGCATCACTCTCCAAACAACGTGTGTGAAAACCACTAAATCGCGCACTTGGACCAAAATGGCCGACTTCCTGTGCGACTTTGCACTTGGCTCCAAGAGACTTTTTTGTAGGTCCTGAGACACCACATTAGTGTACCAAATTTCGTAATCCTCAGTCAAAGCATGGCTTGGGGCTGACAGTTTTAATGGTCCTAGGGGGCGCTATTTCAGAAAATAGGCCACGCCCACCGGATCTTCCAATCAGATCTTTTGGGGAGCCGGACTAGGATCACTCACAAGAAGCTTCGTGACGATATCTTTAGAAATGACGAAATGGGAGGCAAACGTAAGGCCACGGCGGTACGCCTGAATTCGTTGCGCCGCCACAGCCCCGCCCTCTGCCGAAAACTCCCATAAAGTGACGCAAAGCAACCCCCACTTGTCTTGAGTTACCAGCTACAAATTTGTGGTGATTGAGTGAAATGGGGCCATTTGGGACCTTTCACAGTAAAACTTGACCTTTTTGGTCCTGAGGGGGCGGGGCTTGTGTGACGTCATCATCCGACCATTCAATTTACTTTGTGGGTGGATGACAAATGACCACAGAAAGTTTGGTAACTCTATTCCATACAGATATGAAGATATAGCAATTTAAATTTTTTTGGCGAGCAGTCAAACTTCGAGGCCTGGCCCCGCCCCTTCAACATATACGAAAAGTCAGAATCCTTGTCTCATTTTTTTCACCCATCCCTTCTGAGCAATTTTACACAATTTTTGAGACGATCGTGCGAAAAATGATCGAGCAATCCAATCAGAAACGGACCCTGAAAACGGCAAAAACGGCAAAAAATCGCCATTTCAACCCAAAATGGCCGACTTCCTGTTTGATATTGACCATGCTTGCAAGAGACTTTTCTGTGCGGACTGTTGAGTACTACAAGTGTACCAAATTTCATAACTGTACGATAAACTAAGCTTTATGGAGAGGGGTTTTTTTCACTTTCTAGGGGGCGCTGTTCAGCCATTTTCTTTGCGATTTTTTTGGGACCTTTAAAATATCAAATTTTTCACCAGGCCTGACAAGTGTGCAAAATATTGTGAGTTTTGGGGTATGTTAAGGTCCCCAAAAAGCCGTTCAAAGCGGACACGGAATAATAAAAAATAATTAAAGCTGCAAGCAGCGTCGTTCGGCCCTCGCAGCTCCGCGCCGCTCCGGCCTGGCCGGCAGCCCGGGGCACCAGGGCACGTCCGCAGAACACAAACGTCGACCACCCCAACACCAGAAACTGCTAACGGCCACCTTGTCCGCAACTCACCCTGACTCAGCATCCCCTTTGATTCCACCATTATATTTTATGTCTCACCACTAGGGAATCCTCTATCTTTACCACACTGGTGGTGTGATGACAGTGACCAACTTTAATGCTATTCTGACCATGTTTTTTAAAGTTATCGAAGGATAACGTTATCTAGGTGGCGCTGTGACCAACTACAGAAAAGTCCCATTGAGGTCAGCTTTGGTGACATTATATAACATTCACCAACCGTTTGTGCCTCATTGGCTAAAGGGCATGATTGTTCATTGCCATATTCAGTTTCGGGCAAATCGGAGGCCGTTTGTGGAAGTTACAGTCAAATGTAAGGTCATGGCGTCACGCCAGCATTCACCATGGCATCAAAGCCCCTCCCTTTCTGGAAAGCTATCAGATCTGAATGGTCTTTAAAACATCATGAAGACACTGTATGACCTGAGTGTCATTTTCATTAAATTAGAGGGGACAAATATAGGCATTTCACCATAAAACAATAGACTTCCTGTTGTCAGGGGGCGGGGCTTAGGTGATGTCAGCTGTCCACATTGTCGTTATCTTGAGATGTGGTCAGTGATCACACAGACAAAGTTTGAATTAGATCTGATCATGCACATGGGAGTTATTAAGTCAAGTAATGTCATGGCGAAAGGTCAAAGTTTGAGGCTTAGCCACGCCCACACCTTTATACTTATTTAAAATCCGACGGTTGAATTTTTTCCCCTTTGACTTAAAAGTACATAGCATAAGTTTGAAGGTGATCGGTGTAAAGGGCAACGGGCCATCAATGTCCAAACAACGTGTGCGAAAACCACTAAATCGAGTACTTGGACCAAAATGGCCGACCTCCTGTGCGAAATTGCGCTTGGCTCCAAGAGACTTTTTTGTAGGGCCAGAGACCCTACATGAGTGTACCAATTTTCGTAATCCTCAGTCAAACCTTGTCTTGGGGCTGACAGTTTTAATGGTCCTAGGGGGCGCTATTTCAGAATATAGGCCACGCCCACAAATCTCAGATGCCCATTTCTATTGGGGGTTAGACTAGGATCACTCACCAGACATTTTGTGGCGATGTCACGATAATTGAAGAAATGAGAGGCAAACGTAATGCCATGACGTGATGGCGAATTTCGCCATGCTCCCAAAGCCTCGCCTTTTTTCAAAACCTGCCAGTACTGTAGACCAAGTGACCTCAACTTGTCAGCTGCTATTTACCAGAGATTCCAGGTGATTGGGTAAAAGGAGTCCAATAGGGAGCTGTGAAAAAAAGAGTGGCGTGGCGAAAGGTCAAAGTTTGAGGCTTAGCCACACCCACACCTTTATACTTATTTAAAATCCGACGGTTGAATTTTTTCCTCTATGTCTTAAGAGTATATAGCAGAAGCTCGAAGGCGATTGGTGAAAAGGGCGACGGAGCATCACTCTCCAAACAACGTGTGTGAAAACCACTAAATCGCGCACTTGGACCAAAATGGCCGACTTCCTGTGCGACTTTGCACTTGGCTCCAAGAGACTTTTTTGTAGGTCCTGAGACACCACATTATTGTACCAAATTTCGTAATCCTCAGTCAAAGCATGGCTTGGGGCTGACAGTTTTAATGGTCCTAGGGGGCGCTAATACAGAAAATAGGCCACGCCCACAAACTTAAGCTGACCTTTTCTATTGGGGGTCAGACTAGGATCACTCACAACAATGGTCGAGGTGATATCACGATAAATGAAGAAATGAGAGGCAAACGTATATCCATGGCGTGATGGCGAATTTCGCCATGCTCCCAAAGCCCCGCCTTTTTTCAAAACCTTCCAGTACTGGAGACCAAGTGACCTCAACTTGTCTGCTGCTATTTACCAGAGATTCCTGGTGATTGGGTAAAAGGAGTCCAATAAGGAGCTGTGAAAAAAAGAGTGGCGTGGCGAAAGGTCAAAGTTTGAGGCTTAGCCACGCCCACACCTTTATACTTATTTAAAATCCGACGGTTGAATTTTTTCCTCTATGTCTTAAGACTATATAGCAGAAGTTTGAAAGTGATTGGTGAAAAGGGCGACGGAGTATCACTCTCCAAACAACGTGTGTGAAAACCACTAAATCGCGCACTTGGACCAAAATGGCCGACTTCCTGTGCGACTTTGCACTTGGCTCCAGGAGACTTTTTTGTAGGTCCTGAGACACCACATTAGTGTACCAAATTTCGTAATCCTCAGTCAAAGCATGGCTTGGGGCTGACAGTTTTAATGGTCCTAGGGGGCGCTATTTCAGAAAATTGGCCACGCCCACCGGATGTTCACGTCAGATTTTTTGGGGGGCCAGACTAGGATCACTCACAAGAAGTTTCGTGACGACATCTTTAGAAATAAAGAAATGGGAGGCAAACGTAAGGCCACGGCGGTACGCCTTACTTCGCCGCGCCGCCACAGCCCCGCCCTCTGCCGAAAACTCCCATAAAGTGACGCCAAGCAACCCCCACTTGCCTTGAATTACCAGCTCCAAATTTGTGGTGATTAAGTGAAATGGGGCAATTTGGGATCTTTCACAGTAAAACTTGACCTTTTTGGTCCTGAGGGGGCGGGGCTTGTGTGATGTCATCAACCGACCATTCAATTTACTTTGTGGGTCGATGACAAATGACCACAGAAAGTTTGGTAACTCTATTCCATTCAATTATGAAGTTATAGCAATTTAAATTTTTTTGGCGAGTAGTCAAACTTTGAGGCCTGGCTCCGCCCCTTCAACATATACGAAAACTCAGAATCCTTATCTCATTTTGTTCGCCCATCCCTTCTGAGCAATTTTACACAATTTTTGAGACGATCGTGCGAAAAATGATCGAGCAATCCAATCAGAGACGGACCCTAAAAACGGCAAAAACGGCAAAAAATTGCCATTTCAACCCAAAATGGCCGACTTCCTGTTTGATATTGACCATGGTTGCAAGAGACTTTTCTGTGCGGACTGTTGAGTACTACAAGTGTACCAAATTTCATAACTGTACGATAAACTAAGCTTTATGGAGAGGGTTTTTTTTCACTTTGTAGGGGGCGCTGTTCAGCCATTTTCTTTGCGATTTTTTTGGGACCTTTAAAATATCAAATTTTTCACCAGGCCTGACAAGTGTGCAAAATATTGTGAGTTTTGGGGTATGTTAAGGTCCCCAAAAAGCTGTTCAAAGGGGGCACGGAATAACAAAAAATAATAATAATCAGAGCAAAAACAAGAGGCCTTCGCAGCGCTTTCGCTGCTCGGGCCTAATAAACAGAGCAAAAACAAGAGGCCTTCGCAGCGCTTTCGCTGCTCGGGCCTAATAAACGGAGCAGATACAATAGGCCTTCGCAGCGCTTCGCTGCTCGGGCCTAATAAGAAGAAACGGAGCAGATACAATAGGCCTTCGCAGCTTCACTGCTCGGGCCTAAATATTAAAGCTGTGTGGGAAGTTCTCGCTGCTGCTTCACCAGGAGGTTCAGAACCTGCGGCTCTGGAGTCACAATGGGTCTCAATAACGTTTAATGATAAAAAATAAATAAATAAATAAACTAACCTGTGTTTTAAATATGGATCTAAACAACTCAGGTTTGAGCATATTTTCAGTTTTTGATGAAAGAAAATCTTAATGAATCTCCATGACAGTAAAAGAACCAATGGTATTTCTAGATTTATTCCATCCATCCATCCATGCATCCATCCATCCATGCATCCATCCATCCATGCATCCATCCATCCATCCATCCATCCATCCTTCCATCCATCCATCCATCCATCCGTCCATCCGTCCGTCCGTCCGTCCATTTATCCATCCATCCATCCGTCCGTCCGTCCGTCCGTCCATTTATCCATCCATGCATCCATCCATCCATCCGTCCGTCCGTCCGTCCGTCCGTCCATCCATCCATCCATCCATCCATCCATCCATCCATCCATCCATCCATCCATCCATCCATCCATCCATCCATCCATCCATCCGTCCGTCCGTCCGTCCGTCCGTCCATTTATCCATCCATGCATCCATCCATCCATCCATCCGTCCGTCCATCCATCCATCCATCCATCCATCCATCCATCCATCCATCCATCCATCCATCCATCCATCCATCCATCCATCCATCCATCCATCCATCCATCCATCCATCCATCCATCCATCCATCCATCCATTTTCATCCACTTATCCAGAGTCGGGTCGCAGGGGCAGTAGTCTAAGTCGAGAGGCCCAGACTTCCCTCTCTCCAGCCACTTGGGCCAGCTCCTCTGGGGGAATCCCAAGGCATTCCCTGGCCAGCTGAGAGACCATGAGTGTTTCTCAATGCCAAGGATCCTTGCCATGATGTCTTGGCCCCTCCCCGGTTACCTAGGAGATACGTCATCGGGAGCCGCCAAGACGTGTTCCAATGTTCATGTTCTACCGAGGCGTGTGTTCTCCGTTTGTTAGCCGTTTAGCTAGCTGAGCAAGGATACATGGGAGGTGTCTTGTAGCCTAGCCTTGGTCAAAAATTACCCACAATACACCGCGGTATTTTCAAAAGGATGGCAGATCAGAAGCCGGCAGCTACTTCGGGGATAAATTTCAAGTTTAAAAGAAAGTCGACCAATTAAATATGTTGTTTTTAGATTCAATTCAATTTTATTTATAAAGCGCCAAATCACGACAAGAGTCGTCTCAAGGCACTTCACATAATAAACATTCCAATTGAGGTCAGTTCATTAAGCTAATCAGAAAAAATGTTTCCTATATAAGGAACCCAGCAAATTGCATCAAGTCACTGACTAGTGTCAGAGTCTTTACAACAATCCTCATACTAAGCAAGCATGTAGCGACAGTGGAGAGGAAAACTCCCTTTTAACAGGAAGAAACCTCTAGAGGATCCTGGCTCAGTATAAGCAGCTACATATAAAACATAACGTTATCTCCCGTGTCACGTGACGTTACGTGACCGCCGTGGAAGCCGCGGCCACGTGATGCAAGTCTGTTCCATTTAACCGTTTTCTTTGACCAAGGAAGGACCGTGTCCTCATAAGCAAGAAGCCTGGCCTCCCAAGACATCGCCTCACAATGCCAGGCGTCCTGACATTGAGAAACACCCAGTGTCCCTCCAGCGTGTCCTGGGCAGTGATGGGAGTAACGCCGTTTAAGTATAACGGCGTTTCTAACGGCGTTCTTTTATAGGTTACGGAATAATCTAATTAATTACTTTTCCTGCCGTTGCAACGCCGTTACCGTTACTGGGGACGGAAGGTTGTGCGTTACTATGTGCTTGTCGAACGTTGAGCAGCAGCGTGAGGCTTTCCGACCGCCACACTTCAGCTGCAGCCAGGGAGAGATAGGTGTCGGTAACGCACTTACAAACACGATGATGATTGGCCGGGTGGGCGGAGACCCTCAGTGTCTCAGTCGCTGCCTGCTGTAGTGTAGACACAGCAAGTGATGGGAATAACGCCGTTTAAAATAACCACGTTAATAAAGAAATATTTCTTTCTGTAACGAGCAAACTAATTAATTACCGTCTTCTTTTAACAAAACGATCGTTTCTGTTACTGATATGGAAATGCGTGCGTTAAGCAGCGCGGTGTGTTGAAGCTGTCATCAGCTGATCAGGAGCTAAAGAGGTAGGTGTTTTCATCCAAGAGCATCACGGCCCGTGAAGAACGAGGAAGAAGTGATGAAATAGTCTACGGCTGCAGACCCGCAGATTCGCTGCTGCAGGTGGGAATCTGCAGCAGCGAATCTGCGGGTCTGCAGCCGTGCTCTTCTTAGCGTGACAGTGGGACATCCCGAAGGTCCGCTCACCTGTTCACCGCTCAGACGTCCTGATCTTCTACCTTCCTAGATCATCCAGCTGTAACCTGTTTCTGATCATGTCTTTAGTCCCGCTGTAACACTGATGCATCAGTCTCAGACGTCATGGAGCTCAGGTGTTATTAGAACTACCTGTGTGTGTTCACCACCCAGCTTCAGCTCTTCTGTGTTTGGGTCTGACCCACGTTAGTAAATGTAAGTCCTCCATCAGGCTTGTGCCTCTTCTAGTGTCATTTTAAAGGATTTTATTTATTTATTTAACCGATACTAGATTACCAGCAACAGAAATGCTGCTAAAAACACACAATTATGTGAAGCTGGAAAAATTAGAATACTGTGCAAAATTACATTCATTTCTTAATTTAACTAGACTGAGAGACCATTTAAAGGCTCGGGAACCTATACAGGTGTTTCTATTTGCAATTTTAAATGTTAGCTGATTGGCGTCTTGTTAAATATCACACAGTGACCTTTTAATAGTCTAGATAAGTGTAATGCTCCTGTTAGTAGTTCCTCCTGTTAAGTACTTATTTATTTAAATTATTCAGGTTTATAAAAAACATTTGGACATACATTTTATTAAGTTCCCGTCAATAGTCATTTATATTTTACTATTGTAGTAATTCTCGCATTCTTTAATGAAAAAAGTAACTAAGTAGTTATTTTTGTTGGTAATTAGTTACTTTTATGATCTTGTAACTCAGTTAGTAACTGAGTTGCTTTTTTGACAAAGTAATCAGTAACTATAACTAATTACTTTTTTAAAGTAACGTTCCCAACACTGGTCCTGGGTCTACCTTTAGGCCTCCTCCCAGTTGGACGTGCCCAGGAAACCTCACCAGGGAGGCATCCTGACCAGATGCTCGAGCCACCTTAACTTTAGATCTATTCATGTTTTTTAGTGTTTCTCACAAATGTCAACATCCCATAGAAAAGTATCCAAGCTGTTCATGCAAAAGTCTTTTTCCTTAGTTATAAAACAATAAAATTATATTTTTTAAACGGCAACTAAAATCTAAGTAAGATATCTTCATGGAAAAGGAAAAAAATTCTGACTTTAATAACAGAAACTAGAGTTTTTTCAGACTTTTCACATTATTCTTTGAAAATGAGAGAGAAAAAAAGCAAAGTTTTTTCTGGTGGGCCTAATCCTCCATATATATTTCTCAGAAACAATAAATTGTTCCTTCTGAAGGTCCTTTAACTGCTGCGGCTCTAAACAAGTTCTCTTCAGGTTGACCGAATAGAAAAATGGCTCTTTGTGCTGCAAGGACTGCAGACACCTGCAGGGGCGGATTTAGGACTGAAGAAGATCCGGGGCTTAACACACACACACACACACACGCACGCACGCACGCACGCACTAGTCAACATCATATATATTTGTCTATATAATTTTTAATCTGAAGCTACATATGAAGCATTTTCAGGGCAGAGTATTGTTCCTGTTAGTGTTTAGTGTGAGATGATAGTAAATATTCCCTTTCTTTCTCCAACAACTTTACCTGATAAGCTAACTTTAAGCAAACCAGCAGCACAACAAATATTTTCAAATTAGACTCACAAACCTGAGTCAGCACCAGTCTCATCAAAGCTGGGGTTCTGTCGCCGTACTTTTTGTCTAAAAAACGTCCTTATGTCCATCTTCACTCATGCGTTTCAGGCAGAGAGTGTAGAAGAAGCCGGCTGCTGAAGGGCTTCTTCTTCAGTGGTGGAGGCTCAGGCAGGCTGTATACAAACTACTGCCAGCTGCTCCCTCTCTGTTGGACTTTGGTACTGCATGTTACTTCCGCGTTTGAGATCCGGGGCTTTTCATAAAACATTCGGGGCATGAGCCCAAGTAGCCGGGCCTAACGCCGCCCCTGGACACCTGTACCGGACCATTCAAGCTTGGACCAAAATGGCAGCAAATCTATTACAGAACACCTGCAGAAAAAGGTTCGGGTCAATCTGAAAGCTGCAGGTTTGATCCCGGCTCCAACCAGAGAAAGCTGCTGTTGTGTCCTTTGGCAAGACACCTTGGCTGCTGGTGGTGGTCAGAGGGACCGGTGGCATCAGTGTTCAGCAGGCCTTGCCTCTGTCAGTGCTACGTCGTAGCTCAGCCCCACCAGTGTGTGAATGGGTGAATGACTGGTTGTGTTGTGAAGCGCCTTGGTATGGCGCGGTATGGGGGCCAAAATTAAGACTACTGCCCAGCAGCAGGAGGTTATAGAAGTTCTGAAGCAAACTACTGATCTGATTAATGATAAGCTGGCGCCGGCAACTGAGAGGCATACCGCGCCATACCTTGGGGGGTGGTAGAACCCTAAGAAGGTGCTACACAACCACAGGACATTTTCCACCACAGGGCAGTTTCGTGAAAGAATGAAAAGGAAACAATCTTTTATATCACGCTTCTGAAGATAAACATCATGAGGCGTTTCACAAAAGCAAACAAATGATAAATGTTTTTTAAATGATTAATTCCTGTTCCTCTGCCCTACTGGTTGAAAGTGGAATTACAACCCTGATGTAGCTAGCACTAACAATGAGCTAACGCTAACATGAGCCAATTGATAGTTAAATAAACCTCGAGGTAAAAAGATCCACACTGTTGGAAAAATAAATATTATTACTTAGAAGTCCAGTAGCAACAAAGCCAGGTCACAATCAGTCTGTGGTTTTGTAGCCTCCTTTAGCTCTCTCAAACTGGCGTAGGCCACGCCAATGCTTACTCTGGTTTTAGCTCTTTGCTTCATCTCCAAATGCGTTACTCTCTTACTTTTACTTCCAGGCTCCGCCATGATGTCAGCAGACATCGCAAACTTCTTCTTTTTCTTCTTCTTCTTCTTGTGCTTTTTATTGACAGTCGGCGAACTGAAAAGGTAACCGCTACCACGGCAGCCGTAAATCAGGTAAAGTGCGCCCCCTAGGACACCCACCTGCTCCAACGTTTGGGGGCGTATCTGGTCAACAGGGGGCAGAAGAGGGATGTCACATATGAAACGGGTCAAGTTTCTAACTCAAGAACCACTGAAACCGACGTTAAAGCTGTAGCTTGAAGTTTAAAAAACTATTTAGTGTTGGGTGAATATCTGCAAACCGAGATGAGGTGCAGCACAGAGGGGTGAACCAGAACTCCTCCAGAACCTCGGGAGACACTGACGAGGTCAAACAGGAAACGCTTCAGGAGGTGGGCTCTGTCTTTCAAGCAGCTTTAACACTCTGGCTGTTTATGTTTAAAACAATGACATCAGGTGGACTTTGCTGTTAGCATGACTGCAGTACAGCGAGCAGGTGAGGACGCGAAACAGCTGATTTGTGAACCTCATTACTCAATGTCAACATATTTAATAACAAGTACGATGAATGGCAGCATAAAACGTCCAGTTACCTGCAGTGAGATAAAAATACCCGTCACCGCAGCAGCAGCAGCAGCAGCAGCAGCAGCAATATTCTGTGGGTGCTGTGTAATAGGCATCTGTTTGCTCTGGGCAGACTTCAGATCCCAGCACTATTGATTATGAGTAACGCCAGATGCCAGAGTTGGATGAGCGATGAGCAGCGAGAGGATGAAACTGATGAGAGCGCCACAAGGAGGCTGTTTGTCTTTTGGCTCGGGAATTGAGTCAAAACTCACAACCTTCAGAATCCATCAGCTTCCAGCTGTCCTGCAGAATACAGGTTTATTAAAGCGCATTACGCAAGCTGACACTTCCATCCCCGCCGCCTTTTAAATGGCATCGCCTTTGAGACTCCGTCACGTGCTCCTTCCTGCTCCTGCTCACGCCTAAATAGCTGCCGGCACGTGAAGAACTCCTTTTATTTGTTTATTGAGAAATGCACAGCTTACTTTTCAGATTTGAGATTAATCCAATGCATTCTTGGGTAATCTTATCCCTGAATGTCCTATTTATATTATTTTAATCCAATTTATGAATAATGCCTCGTAAAGCCGCAGCCGTGCACTGCTTCTCCTCCCTCGCTGGAGCCAGACCGTCTCTGCTGATGGTTTTCTGTATTTTCCAGTCGGGTGTATTGGTACCACTCACAGCGATGAGCACACAGTCCCAGCAGAGAGCTGCTGTGCTGGGGCTGCTGCTTCACATCTCTGGGACTTGGGCGATGTTTTGCCCCGCTTGCACGCCGGAGCTTTACGGATATATTTAAAGAAAAGGCTTTTGTGTTGCGGTGGACAGGATTTAGTGTTCCTCCAGCTTCTCGCAGCCTGCACCAGCAGAGGGGGGTGTGCTCAAGTCAGGAGGAGGAGGAAGCCTGAGATGCTCCTCAGCAGCCACACCCTGAAAGGAACAGGGCTGGAGAAAAGCCGACAGCAGCAGGGATGTTTTAACAGCAGCTGAGCCGAAACCAGCTCTCACTCCCCTGTTTATTAGTACAACAGTTTAATGACGATTAGATCTCATCAGCTCTCTAACAGACTCCATTAGATCATATCAGACAGCAGACATGAGCTCTCTGAGATGGATGAATTCTCCTTGGTGGAACTGTAATTGATTTTCTGGGCTCTGAGGTGAGATCTGACGTTGTTTCATCACCAGAACCATAAAATGCAACAACCTGGTAGAGGCAGATTCGTACTTTACCTCATTTATGGGTAGAAGGGCATTATGTGGCAGTTCAATTAGCTAAAAATGGTTCAAATATATATTTCTGCAGGGCTTTATGTTATAATATGGGATGAATTATTCACATACTTGCTTTTGATATTCATCCCTCAGGGCTTTTTTGCTCTTTCTTCTCTCTATAAAAGCTGTATTTTTCCCCGGTGATGCTTTTTATTCTTCCGGAGAAAATGACCAGACAAAATCTTTGAGTTCAAATCAGAGCAAGATGGAAAAAGCTCATTGTGTGGCCTTTTTTTTTTCTTGTGTATGATGAATGTGCACCAGCTCAGGGGCTGTAATATTTCATGTAGTGTAATTTGGTAAAGCCAACGTGCTGAAGTGGCACTTTGATCTCATCACAGTGGAAAGACTGACAGGACCTCAAATCACGACAGTCTGCACAGCGGCCGAGCAGCCAGGACCTGCCCGTGCCGTATAGAGCGCTGATTAAAAAGTTATACATTCAGAAATTAACAGCTACAGTTTCTACGTTTGGCTTCAAATTATGCAACACAGCGCATTAATATCTATTTGTGTAAAGCTAAATACAAAAGTTTAGAATCAAATCAAAAAATTTAAAGTTTATTAAAAAATATTTTGATTCAACTCTAAATATCCAAAAGTCAACGTGCAGATTTAGAGCAAAATTGAAATATATAAAATGTATTCTAAAAAAGCAGATTAGTAGTTTCTAGATCTGAAGGTCTAGAAAAGTACAGATCAAAAGTTAAAGAGCAAGTCACTTCAAATCACCATTTTTTTTTGCTGATAAACTATATAAATGAGTGTCTGATTGTGCTGCAGACAAATGTAGTCAATAATTTGGCACTTTAGACACTCTTAGTTCAAATTTAAATATTCTGCCTAAAACGGTCAGCGATGCACCGTCGTCAGGTCAAAACTCAGCACTGCATTTGAGTTTAAATCTGCCGTCGCTATTGGCTAAGAGGTACACTATGATGTTAGATGGTACATTATGATGTCACAATGTCGTGAGTGTGTGTATTTGTTAGAGGCTCCGCCCTCTCGGTCTGCTAGGCAACAGCCTTTGTTGCATTTTTCAAACCGGAAGTGGGAGTTGAGTAAGAATCTGGCAGGGGGTGACTTGCTCTTTAAAGTTTAATTTTTATATTGATTTCTAAATATAACAGTTGTGAACTTATCCATCATGCACATTCAAACTGATGTAAACAGGAAGTTGCAGACCACAATAGCAGGGTGGCACTTTCTGAAACCTCTTATCAGTGTTCATGTGCTTGTAGATTGAGAAATGATCCAAAGTTGAATACATTATACGAACTCATAAGACGCACGCTAGCCAAATGTTTTGTTTCAAAGCACATCTTCTTTTGGCATTTAACATTTAGATGCAACATAAACATTTCCATTTAATTCTCCAGCAAATGGAATGTAACTTTATTAAAATTTGATACGTTTTGATTAGATTTCAATTATATGGTTTTAATGTTAAATGTTTACGTTCTATCTTGAGGGTTTGGATTTAGGTTTATTTAAATATGATTCTGAAATGTTACTGCCAACATTTACAATTGGTTTTTAAAGAGCATGTCACCCCCTGCCAGAGTATTACTCCACTCCCACTTCCTGTTTGAAAAATGCAACAAAAGCTGTTGCCTAGCAGACCGAGAGGGCGGAGCCGCTAACAAATACACACACACTGGCTCACAACAACATTGTGACATCATATGGTACCAGCTAACATTCTAGGGTACCTCTTAGCCAATAGCGATGTCAGATTTAAATTCAAATGCAGTGCAGAGTTTTTACCTGACAACAGCACAACACTGACAGTTTTAGGCAGAATATTTAAATTTTAACTAAGATGCACTGAAGTGCTAAATTATTTACTACACGTGTCTGCAGCACGATTAGACACGCATTTATGTAGTTTATCAGGGTTAGGGTTAGGTATAGTTTAGCAGGAAAAAAAGTAGATTTGGTCTTTAAATGAGTAATTATTCAGATTTGAAACTAAATATTTTTTGTCAGAATATTTAGTTTTTAACATGGTTGTTAGATTCAAACACAAAAATATATTTTCTTAAATAAAAATGGTTACATTATTAGTTTCAGTTTATTTGTATAAATATATTCTGCGCCCCATACAGTTAAAATCAGATCATTTTATATTTCTCTGGATGAAAGAAGTTGGGAAAGCTGATGGGTTTTCCAGGTTTGTGTGAATATTATTATTGTTGTTATTTTTTTTACTCAACATCATTAACTCAACTGAAAATTTTGGGGGTGTCCCACTAAAGCCCTCACGTGTCTGAGCCAAGTGGGTAGAAGTCTGAAAGTCTGTCTCAGACACCCACAGACCATTAGGCGCTGCTCCAAGAACCATAAATCATCACTAATAAGTTCGTGATGATTTCAGTGATGCTGGACTTCCTCCATCTGATAAATCGACTCAGTTGCGTAAAAGCACTCGCAGCGCGCCATTTTCCTCTAATTTGTAAAGAGGGCTGATATTCGTAATAAAACGCGGAGCTTAACGCTAATAGAAGAGTCTTGGTGAACTCGGACTGCTGAAGACACTCCTCCTGCTCCCGCGGCTCCGCTCCCAGAGGCAGTCGATGCGCGGGAGGAAATTCACAGCCCCATCTTTATCAGCACCATCGCCGCGAAGACAAAGAGAAAGGAAGAGCTCTGCAAAAGCCACGGAGATGTGCTGCGGTAGCAGCGGGAGGAGAAGCCGCCGTTAAAGTCACTGTTACCGCAGCCGAACCCGCCCGGAGGCGCCGCGGCAGGAGCCGGTCCTTGGAGACCGTTCGGGGACGGGATGCGCAGAGACGAGAGTAAAGAGCAAGGGGGGACGTGATTGGCTGCGCTCATCCTAAAAGCATCAGGCGCGGCGCGAGACATGTTTGTTCCAGTCGGTGGATTAACGAGCTGCCATCAAACTTAAAGCGTTTCTGTGTGTGTGTGTGTGAGTGTGTGTGTGCGTATGTGTGTGTGTGCGCGCGCGCGGTGCCGTTCAGCGGTGAACTTCCATCATCTCCACAAAGCAAAGAGGTAGCTGTCCGTGGTGCTGAAACAACGAGCTCAACTAGTGAAGAAGAGGAGGAGGAGGAGGAGCGCTTCTCTTCGTCACCACTTTGGGAGCTTCATGGTGGATTTAGGAGCCCTCCTCAGGTAGGTCCAGAGGACATCTGGTCATCTTCTATGAGCGGATTTTTCAGAACACCTGAAGCACCGAGGATGTTTTCCTGTCCTTTATAGAAACTGCTGCTTGTGTTCTGGTGAGACAGACTTTATTCTCTCACCAAGTTTATCATCAGCCCATTTGAGCTGGTTTAGTTGAACACTTTGATTTTGTGTAGATTACTCTGGGTTTTAACCCTCTAAACCCAGAACTGTTGCTGCAGCTTCTTTAGTTTTCCTTTTGGGTGTTTCTGCTCATGCCTGGCTGTTTTCAGCTCAGTAACATCAGAGCTTGGACCTGCAGGGATCTGCTGCACGAGGAACATCAGATCCCTGCTTCTCTGTCTGCTGAGCTGAACCCACCTGCTGCTCAGCTTCTGCTCCTCCTGTCCTGCTTTTCTGATGAAATTAGCCGATTTGTTCCACTCTTGCTAATGCTCTTCTTACTCTTATATCCTCCTGTGGCTAACCCTGAGGTGGGGGTTGTGCCACTTTCTATTGTAGACAATCACGCCGCAGCTTTTGGAGTAAACCTCGTGTTTGTGTTGCTTGTTGTTCAAAAACTTCAGTCGGCATTTTATTCCAGAAGAGATATTTTTGTGCATCATGTTTTTAATAGTTATTTCAATAGATGTAACTCCTTAGCAATGACCTTCCCAATTTCTAATTAAATAGGAAATATTTTCTTTGCTCACTTTTATTTTATATTTGTGAACAAAAAAGTTAGCGGACTTAGAAGCGGTGAGTTTTCTCTGAATTCAGGTCTAATTCAGGCGCTGATGTTTTTGCTGGTGTGAAAAATACCTCACAAACCAGTAAATGAGAGTTTTTAGGAAGGTCACAGCAACCAACTGAAACAAAATGTAAAAAAACGGCGAAAAAAGCAACAAAACAATGAGCTGGTCATTGGAATCAGCCAGGATTGTGCGTAACATAACATGGTGGTGGTCGGAGGGACCGGTGGCGCCAGTGCTCAGCAGCCTCGCCTGTGTCCGTGCACCCCAGGGCAGCTGTGGCTACATCGTAGCACATCCCCACCAGTGTGTGAATGTGTGTGTGAATGGGTGAATGACTGATTGCATTGTAAAGCGCCTTGGGGGGTTCCAGGATGGCGCTATATCAAATACACGCCATTTACTATTTTATCATAACAGGCCAATACATGAAAGTCAGATTTTGTTTTTGGTCAGTGAACTCACCGTGAGATCCAGTAATTCTAACTAGCAACAACAGACCCTCCCCGTGGACACTTTTACATCCAGAATCACAATTTTCAAGTCAATCCGAAATTTAAAACTGTGTTTTCTGATTATTTTATCACTGAGAGAGGATTTTTTATCAGCGGGTCAGAGTGGTACGTAGCCAGGAAACCGGTATCGGTTCTGAAAACTAGAATCGATGCATCTGTCGCTAACACTGAGTCTGTTTCACGGCAACTGAGCTAAAATCTGATGTTTAGGAAGCTGAGCGTCTTTTTCTGACCGACAAGACAAATCTGACATCAAACGATGGATTTGAACAAAACTCTCAGAAGGTGTTCGTTAGACCTTCATTCATTTAACTTTTAGGGTCCAGCTGATTGAAAAACGTCTGCAACACCTAAACCAGCCTGAGAAACGTTTCACTGAGTGAGCTACAGTTTGAGGCCACAGCAGGCGTTAATGATCCACCGACTCCGAGTGCTAATATTTAATATTCTGTCTAAATCCCAACGGATCCAGGTCTGCTTGTACTTTCTCTCGTGTCTCGTGTACCAGATTTTGACTTTGACTCTTCATGCAAGGACAAATAATCTACAGGATCGTAAACAGAGCAGCAATTACTAATAAGGTTGCTCAGCAGCTTTAATCAATTACTGTGCCATCCTGCAGCCGGTTAGGTGCAGGGCGCAGCTGTCGCTGCAGCAGAATGAGGCTTCCTTTGAGGTGGGAAAAGCAGGACTCAATGACTTCACTCAGCTGGGTCACCGGACACACAGCAGAGCCTTGACGCGTACAAATTGTGCTTGAAGATGGTGTGTTCATCCCGGGAGGCTCAGTTGCTGGCAGGAGACCAGCAGAGTGGGGACTTGGCACTCCAGATGGCCCAGAAAGGCCAGAGGAAGAGGGCTGTCCAAGCTGGGAGTACAGGAAGTCGGTCGTGTGTGTGCGTGTGTGTGTGTGTGTGTGTGTGTGTGTGTGTGTGTGTGTGTGTGTGTGTGTGTGTGTGTGTGTGTGTGTGTGTGTGTGTGTGTGTGTGTGTGTGTGTGTGTGTGTGTGTGTGTGTGTGTGTGTGTGTGTGTGTGTGTAGGAGTGATTGGGCGGGGAGAGAAAATGATACAGGCGCCTCTGTATGAGCTGGGATGCACGGAAGTAGTGAGAGAAAAAGTGTGGGAGGGAGAAGAGGTGAAAGAGAGGATGAAGGAGCTCACATGTCTGTGTGCGTGTGTGTGTGTGTGTGTGTGTGCGTGTGTGGTGGGTGTGTGTGTGGTGGGGGGAGTGCTAAGGGAGTGACAGGGAAGTAGAAGTTGGAGAGATGAAAGTATCGAGATGGAGACAGGTGAATGTGCGTGTGTGTTTGTGTGTGTGTGTGTGTGTGAGAGAGAGAGAGAGAGAGAGAGAGAGAGAGAGAGAGAGAGAGAGAGAGAGAGAGAGAGAGAGAGAGAGAGAGAGAGAGAGAGAGAGAGAGAGAGAGAGAGAGAGAGAGAGAGAGAGAGAGAGAGAGAGAGAGAGAGAGAGAGAGAGAGAGAGAGAGAGAGAGAGAGAGAGAGAGAGAGAGAGAGAGAGAGAGAGAGAGAGAGAGAGAGAGAGAGAGAGAGAGAGAGAGAGAGAGAGAGAGAGAGAGAGAGAGAGAGAGAGAGAGAGAGAGAGAGAGAGAGAGAGAGAAATTATGGTCTGCCTGGCCCATTTTTACGTTGCTATCTGTAAATATCTGAAAGTTTTGACTCCCCGTCTGCACTACTTCAGACTCTAACTCCTGGTCACTTCTGCATGCCTGATTTGGCCAAAACTAGAAAACATTATTTTAAAAATAGAAGAAAATAAAAACCTAAAAGAAGTCAATAAAGTCCCACGAAGGTAAAGTAGGAAACTCATAAAAATGTGAAGTACAAAAAACAAAAGTAAAATAAAAATTAAATTGTGGGAACTGTTCCCTCTAGCTCAGATTTGACTGACTTAGCTGTTTTTCTATTTGTTAACGTTGATAAGCTGTGGTGGCCATCTTGGGTTGTTGAGCTGCAGGTGCACAGATTCAGTTTTTTTATGAGATATTTATAAAATCCCATCTCCTGCCATTTGCACATTATCTAATTTCAATACAAACATTTGACTGCGAGTATATAATCTCCAACGAGTAACTTTTACAATCCGATTGGCTGTATTTCCCATAAACATGAATACGCAGATGCCCATTGGGTGCTGGAGGGCATAACAGCATTGGCGCCGTATTGGATGGGTTCCTCACTCTCCAAACCCAGCTGGAGTCCTTGCAGGGTGAGCAACTATACCCGCTTTCTGTGCAGACCACGGATGCAACAACAGGCACACTATTGGAAACAGATTAGATGGGATTTATGTTTCTAGCCTACCTGTTGGGATTTAAAAATGTATTTTTGTGAAATATATTTATATTTTTATTATCTGGCCATATTTTATGTCTGTGCAGAAAAAAGCATAGTAAATTGTGTTTTTTTGTTTATACCTTCCTCAGTAGAAATAAATGCACTGGGGGGTGAATGGGAACCCATCCAAGATGGCGGCCCGCTGCTACTCCAGCCCCTATGGGCAGCACCTGTCTATAGTGCGTGGATGTATATGATGTCTGCGGTATTTCCCACGCGTGTGCGGGGGTCCCATCATGCACTTTGGTTTTGGAATACGTCTTGGGGTGGTTGACCTCTCGCTGTGAGGTCACAAGCTGATATTCCGTCGTCGCTCTGATTTCCAAGAAGCGTTGCGTGGGAGGATTTTTCTCACGTCTTCCCAGCCTGTTACATCTCTGAGGTGTCGCCCTCGCCTCCTAAAGCGAAGCCACCTGAGAGCGCGGGCAGAACACATAACGACCAACACAGCGGCAGCACGGGGACCACTTCCATTTGGGAAACCGCAAGAGAGCAAGCGACGGGAAAGCATGTTCCTTTTCCTTCTGCCACATCTGCTGTGTGATGGAATGGAGCAGGATCTGCACTTTGATCGCTATGAATTATTCCTCTCTCTGGCTATAAATATGGCGTGCCTGTACTCGCCCTCCTCGCTCTCGGAAGTAGGAATCTGTGCCGGCCTCTCCTGAGCTGCAGCTTTCTTCTGGGCATTTTTATCCCTCACAAAGAAACAAAACCTCAGTGAAAATGTAAAATCCAGTTAAGTAACAGCTTTATTTTAGCTAAGGGCAATCAAAGAGGCTTTGTTTGGTGCTAATCTATTTTCCTGTTTTTCTATCAAAAAGAAAAAAAAAACTAAAACCTCAACAAAACAACCAAAATCAACAACTTGTCGTTGCCTCCAACCCTTGAGCCTGAAAACGGACCGGATCGAAAACGTGTCTGCACACGTCGCTCACCCCGCGGCGTCATCGCAACAACGTGTGCTCCGTTCTGTCACTTCTCTAGGCCCGTGTGAGTTCCTCCAGCCTGTAAAGTCTTTAAAACGTCCCTCGTGTTGCAGCCGCATCACATGTTGGATTTTAAGAGTCTGAGCTGCGGGACAAACAGGAAGTGAGGCTGTTTTTACCTGCTTGTGTCTCCTCCATCAACATTCCCCAGTGGGAACTTCAGAGCTTCTGCTGCTTCTCTTGTTTTCCCACAGCAGCTGTTTGTCTGAGTCTTCCTGTCAGGGAGGGGAAGACAAGTGGCTGGTTACCATGGTGACACTGATGAGCTATTGTTAGAAGCTTGAACGTTTATTTTGTTTCCTTTCTTCAATCAAAACAAACATTTTGTCTCAACTTAAAATTTAGCAAAGTTGATCTTGAAATTTCAGAAGCTAGCTTCAAAGTTAGCTCAGATTTATTTCATGAAATATTTTTGTTTTGAATAGTTTTTTTAATGATTTTAGAAATCATGTTTTCATGACTTGAATATTTTACAGTTTAAATCGTTTTTATGAAGTTCTTTAGTTTTACGTCCGTTCGAGTTCGGGTCACGCCGTTAGCCGTCGGTTTGTTTTTCGTACTTAACCGTTGCCACGAGGCACTTGGTGTTGGTTTAAATGTGACTGATGCTGCAAATCAATCAGCTTATTTATTTTTTAGACACATGATTTAGACAAAACTGATGAATTAGTGTTTTTGTTTTCTTGGTTTTTTTTTTGGTCATTTTAATTTCTTTAAGTTTTTTCTCAGTGTTAAACAATCTTTCAAAATATTGAATACCAAATAAAATCAATGTTTAAATGATCAAATAAGCAAGTCGGAGCTAGAAATACAATCATAATATAAATACCATAATAAAAGGTTATAAATAGAATAAAATCATAATAAATCCTTTCTGAAAATGATGAATAAGACAGATTTAAAGAAAATTCCACCTTGAAGATTCGGTTAAAAAATAATTTTTCAATATTTAAAATTTCAATTTAGGTTTTCTCCAAAACCTGAAAAACGAATCCTCCTCATATAAGGGCTCGACACACGGGAGGCGATCCGCGGCAGCGGCCAGCGGCAAAACCGTCTACGCGTTCTGTTCCATGGCGAAATCTAAACTTCCGTTGTTTTGTTTGGCTGTGTCAGGTTGGAGGGAATTAAGGTTATTTAAGCGGTTCAGAGTTAATAAAGCGGTAGATATGATGTTTCACAAGGTGCTGCTAGAGTTATGTGAAATCTTGCTTCTGATTTTACTATAAAACATAATAATAATCAACTTCTCCTCCATGTTTGCTCGGAGGTGTACGGAGCATCCTGTCCGCTCGTTGGTCAGTGAATGAAACCTCCGTTCATTGGTCCTCGTCCGAGCGACAGCGATGAAAAGTTGAAAATGTTTCAACTTTCTGGGATCGCGTCGCTGGGTCGCCTGTGCACAGGGGTGGACTGGGACCAAAATTCAGCCCTGGCATTTTTACGAATCATCGGCCCTCAGTTGACCCTCCCCATTGGGAGAGCAGTGGGGGTGGGGGGTGGTGCCGCCCGCGGACTCGTCTCTAGGCCGAATGTGAGATCTAATAGACCCTTTTACTGTTTGTAAACAATATGGCGTCAGCGAGAATGCGCGCGCAGCTTGGCAACAGAGAATGGCGTTGTGTCAGGCTTATCAAGCTACGCTGCGGGGTTATCACCGGCAAATCTTGAATGTTATATTATTAAACTTACTTCAACGAATGGCAACAGACTCCCGGATCCCTGTGGCATTACGGAATGGGTGGAAGATGTAGGTGCGTGGCCAGATAGCCAGTGGCCCGATATATATGTACGTTTTTAGTGGAGAGGCCCAGTAAGTACACACGTGAGAAGCTACGGGCATACAAGTCGTTAGATGCATACAACTATGTTGTCTGTGGCCACGTACAGAAAGTAAAATATCACCACATAGACTCTGAGTTTTGCGTCTTGAAGGCAGAAGTCCTTCCTAGCCAAAGACAAGGACACAAGACTGCTACGTACGAGGCTTGGGTCGTAGTAAACAAACCAGAGAACTACGTCTTCACAGCCAACTGTACCTGCATGGCAGGGTGAGTATAGCATAGGTTTCTTTTTTTGGCGTGCTCAGAGTACAATCGTGTTAATTTTTAGAGAAATACAGTTTATACTAATATGCAGTGGGAAAATACAGATGAATAAGAATGAAATGTTAATTTCATTTGCAAACCAGCAAACACAACTTACTTTATTTAATAGAACACACGTTAACCAGCTTTCTGGTGTAATCTTAGTACATAATTACCTTACCTGATATAAAATGGGCGCTACAAACTCGAGCATTTCGGATCGTGTTTTCAGTCCAATTTTCATTGATTCCTTTTGATGGCCTGCAGCCACAGACGCCTCCGATTTTGTTGAAATGGACGTGCTCCCTTCGGAATTCTGTAAAGTTTCAGTCCACTGCTTGAAGAGGAGCGATTCTGGCATCCATACACGCAACAACCCGACATTTTTATGTGCTCAGAACTTCAAAACAAAGGGTTTAAAACGCTGTTTTAGTATCGAGTGTGAATGAGGAAGCCTTCACTCTCGTTGCCAGGCTGCGCGCGCAACTTTTGATGATGTAGGTAGTAAAAGGGTCTATATGGACTGGGGCTGTTAAATGACAAGCAGGGCCAGACCGCTGCGACCGGGAGCCCTGCCCTTCCAGATCAGCTCATTCTCCACGGGCGGAGATTAGTGGGACATTAGCTACAAAGATTCATGCTGCATGGTGGCGCAGTGGTTAGAACTGTTGCCTCGCAGCACGAAGTTCGCAGGTTCGAAACTCGGCTGCGGCCTTTTTGTGTGGAGTTGCGTGTTCTCCCCATGCATGCGTGGGTTTCCTCCGGGTACTCCGGTTTACCCCACAGATCACAACATGCCCTATAGGTTATAAATTGTAAGTCGCTATGGATAAAAGTGTCTGCTAAATAAATAAACATAAACATACATGCTAATGCGGTGAAACAACTCCTACGTCATCGCTCTACCGCATTTTTCTTGCTAAAAACTCCTGGAAAAACTCTGTTAGCTTCAGGTTACCATGTAGCTAATGTTCTGCAGGTCACCAACTGTGGAGTAGTGTCGGCCCAGGCTGGGCAAGCAGCCCACTTGGCTAGTCCACCCCTGCCTGTGCACGACACGTGCACGAGTGCAAAATTTCACACGCACGTTTTTCGCATTTCGCTTGGTAGGAGGGAGAACCGCGATTATCGCTTTGTCACGCATGTCTCATTGAAAATGAATGGAGGAGAGGCGATGTCGCCTCCCATGTGTCGAGCCCATTTTGGTGGCAGACATGGCTCTTTTACTTTAAAATGAAATATTAAAATTATTGAAATGAGTAAAGCTAAACTGTAAGATCCAGGGACCGGATCCGTTCTTCATCTGAGCCACCTGCAGTCCAGTGTTGAGATGTTTTAGTCTTCTCTAACTGTTCAGATTCAGGCAGCATCATGAATGATTTGTTCTGAGTGAATGAAGAGGCTGTAAAGCCTGGTGGTGGTGTCATCACCGGCATCTGTCTGTTTCATTATCCCGGTTACCGTGGAAACCAAGCAGCCAAGATGAGGCGCACGGCCGGCCGTCACCTCTGAACATAATTTAAAAACGTTCCTTCCCTTAACTGTGTTGTTTTGTCTTAAACCGTCAGGGTCAGATGAGCACAAAGTGCTTTAAATAAAAGATTCATGCTAGTCAGACACCAGAATCATTTTAAGATCATTTCCACTTGAATTTTGTTCCCAAAACTTTGTAGCAATTAGAGATTAGCAGTTTAGCAAAAGAAAAAGAAGAAATTTGCTTCTTCTGTTGGCACCATGACAGAGCCTGGAAGTAAAATTTAGACGGTAACGTCTTTGAAGGCAAAGCAAAGGACTAAAACCAGAGTGAACATCGGCACGGCCTACACTAGCTTGAGGAAGCTAAAGGAGGCTACAAAATTATGGACTAATGGTGACCTGGCTTTGTTGCTACTGAACTTGTACGCAATAACAGTGTGGATCTTTTAACTTCGTAATTTGTTTTAGTATTAGTTGGTTTATGTTAGCGTTAGCTTGTTATTAGAGTTATTAAGCTGCAGCAGGGTTGTTTACGAAGATAGTAATTCCACTTTCAACCAGCAGGGCGGAGGAGCAGGAAACTGCTCTGTGCTACTTTAAAACAACATTACAGAGTTCAGTCATCAGGAAAAGGATCAAATCAGATTTTTGGGGTAATTTCTGTGTTTCAGAGATAAAGTCACAAATTTTAGCTGTCTTAGCTTCCTGAACAGCTTTTCTTCATAAAAATAGATCATGTACTGGACTGATGAGCTAACAGCTAGTCTACCAACAGGCAGACAGCGATGCCATTAAAACGACATTTCACAGCCCTTTGTCCAGTTATATATATTTTCATTTTAATATCTACATTTGTCATGTTTATGGGAGGATGTTTTGCCCAAGACATGAAGGAATCACACTACGGAGACGGGGTAAGTGGAAATAATATAATAATTTTTATTAAGACTGGTGAGTAAACTAAGGGTGCTACTCCAAACGGGAACAGGGTGAACTGGAATCTAAAACGAGAAGCAGACAGATATTAGCTAAACCCGGAACCAGAGAACCAAGAGTATGATTTGTTTTATGGAGGTTATTCTTATGGTTGATGACCAGGACTGGTGAGGTTGGACTGGGTCTTTGGGTCCAGGTGGGAATGGACGAATGGCAGGAGTTCAAATCTAGGACAAGACTGGGAAGCGGGCTGTGAGGCAAGCAGGACGACCAGAATCTCCTCGAAGCCGTACGGAAGTCTTGCTCCATGGTCTCACCGAACTCCTTCCATGCCCAGGTTTTTGCCTTGGCGACCACCTGAGCCGCGTTCCACTTGGACTGCCCGTACCTGTCAGCTGCCTCTGGAGTCCCACAGGCCAAAAAGACCTGATAGGACTCTTTCTTCAGCTTGACAGCATCCCTAATCGCCGGTGTCCACAAGCGGGTTCGGGGGTCGCCACCACGACAGGCACCGACGATCCTGCGACCACAGCTCCAGTCGGCCGCCTCAACAATGGAGGCACAGAACAGGGTCCATTCAGACTCCATGTCCCCCGCCTCCCCTGGAACATTTTGGAAGTTCTGTCGGAGGTGGGAATTGAAGCTCCTTCTGACAGGAGACTCTGCCAGACGTTCCCAGCAGACCCTCGCGATGCGTTTGGATCTGCCTGGTCTGACCGGCATCCTCCCCCACCATCTGAGCCAACTCACCACCAGGTAGTGGTCAGTTGACAGCTCCGCCCCTCTCTTCACCCGAGTGCCCAAGACATGCAGCCGCAGGTCAGATGAAACAACAACAAAGTCGATAATCGAGGTGCGGCCTAAGGTATCCTGGTGCCAAGAGCACATATGTCTGAACATGGTGTTCATTATAGACAATCCATGACTGGCACAGAAGTCCAATAACAAAACACCACTCGAATTCAGATCAGGGGGGCCATTCCTCCCAACCACACCTCTCCAGGTCTCACTATTGTTGCCCACGTGAGCGTTAAAGTCCCCCAGCAGAACGAGGGAGTCACCGGAAGGAGCACTCTCCAGCACCCCCTCCAAGGTCTCCAAAAAGGGTGGGTAGTCTGAACTGTAGTTTGGTGTATAAGCACAGACCACAGTCAGAACCTGTCCCCCCACACGTAGGTGGAGGGAGGCTACCCTCTCATTCACTGGGGTAAACCCCAACGTACAGGCACCAAGATGGGGGGCAACTAGTATGCCCACCCCTGCTCGGCACCTCTCAGTGGGAGCAACTGCAGAGTGGTAGAGAGTCCAACCCCTCTCAAGGAAACTGGTTCCAGAGCCAGAGCCATGCGTTGAGGTGAGCCCGACTACATCTAGTCGGAACCTCTCAACCTCACACACCAACTCAGGCTCCTTCCCCACCAGAGAGGTGGCATTCCATGTGCCAAGAGCCAGCTTCTGTAGCCGAGGATCAGACCGCCAAGGACCCCGCCCTTGACTACCACCCGTCACACACTGCACCCCACCCCTTTGCCCCCCCCCCCCCCCCCCCCCCCCCGCACGAGTGGTGAGCCCATGGGAAGGGGGACCCACGTTTCCTCTTCAGGATGTGCCCGGTAAGGCTCCATGGGTGAAAGCCCGGCCACCAGGTGCTCGCCAACATCCCCCACCTCCAGGCCTGGCTCCAGAGGGGGGCCCCGGTGACCCACGTCCGGGCGAGGGAACACGGTTTCCATTTATATAATTCATCATAAGAGGTCTTCGGGCTGCTCTTTGTCTGATCCCTCACCTAGGACCTGTTTGCCATGGGTGACCCTACCAGAGGCAGAAAGCCTCAGACAACTTAGCTCCTAGGATCACTGAGACACTCAAACCCCTCCACCACGGTAAGGTGGCAGCCCAGGGAGAGGTAAATAAATATTAATATTGCAACATAATTATAAAAATCATTGCTGTTTTGCCTTGTTTTGTAAGTCAGATGGCAATAATAAGTTGAGCTCTGACTAGCCAATAGCTTATCAATCCTGTAGGGCATAAGGTACATTTCTCTGAATAAAGGCTGTTCAGAAATGACAGGTAAGATTCTAAATATTTTTGACTTTTTGAGACTTCAAAAATGGCTGAATACCAATATAAAATGGCAGAACCCTCCTCCTCATGCGGCCTGCTGGTGCTGTTTACATTGGGGTGCGTTTATGTGATGTAATGAGGTCAGAACGGCTCCAGCCTCTGGGCCAGACGGTGAGACTTATATTAGTTTTATCTGAAGTCAGAAACACTCGGAGAGAAGGACGGCTCAGTGTGAATCCCTGTCTTTAGAGTTTGTCTAGCTGCTTCGTTGTAATGTTTGTGTTTTCTAGGGTTTAAACGTCGGAGGGCCGGGATACGTGCGTGAGACAGTGACACTCAGGGTGGATCCAATAGACATAATGACCCATGACTGATCGCTGCACAAACTGCACACTGATCTCGTCACATTTCATTACTGAGAGCTGCTGTTGGTGTTTTATTTATGTAAAATAAGGAGGCGGCTCTTCAGAAACAAAGTGCTGCATAACAAGCGTAATGATGTGTTTCAGTGGAGGACAATAATTAACCCAACGCTGTCATTTCCGCTCACTTCCTCCTAAAGGATTTTCCAGCCGAGACCTCTAAATAACGCACGATCATTGTTGTTTTCAGAATTTAAAATCAACACTTTGACTTCAATGTTTTTGCCTGTGCCCGTGGTTGTGAATTCACCTCCTGACCCTGACCCAACCACTCTACAAGATTAGTCATGAGACGTTTGTTTTGTTTACCTCCACAGCTGATCACCCTTAACTCAAATTTGCAGAGATGGAACTAAAATTTGGTTTAACAGCAGCAGAGACCTGAAATCCCTGCAGACCTGTTACAGACCTGGTTTCAGTGAAGCAGGGTGTCAGGATTAGTACCTTCCTGCATGTCTACTGCCCCCTGGTGGCGCATCTGCCACTATAATGGCCCATTATGTAAATGTTTTTATCCGTCTCTATATTTCTATCTGGATGAATGGATTTAGATGTAATTTGCTTTTGTTACATATTTCCTGAATTTATTTTTACTTAATTTATTTATTTATTTATTTATTTACACTTTTTGAAGCGGTAACGCTTCCTTTTACAGTCCCCTGATTACTAAGTACTTGCATGGTAATTACATAGTAAGTTAAAGTATATTATTGTGTAATTAAAGCATATAATTGTAATAAAGTGTAATTACTGTTTAAAGCAGTATTTACTGGGAATGATTTATAAAAATAAAAACTAGAATTGAACCTGAGTTTCATGGTAATAAACGTTTAAGAAATCAGAAACAATAATACACTTTAATTTACTATTTAATTACCATGTAAGTACTTGGTAATTAGGGGACTGTAAAAGGAAGCGTTACCTTTAAAATTTCTGGTCTAACATGTAAATGATGATTAAAAACATGTCAAAAGAATCGAAAATGGTCCCTCCTTTTTTAGAGCATGTACATTTTGTAACCCAGGGTACGAATGAGGGTTGATTTTTCTGATTTTACTTAAGTCTGACCCCTCCTTTCCACCTGACGTAAAAGCTGTGTGTGACATAATACCAGGAACGTTCCAGACATGAAACGGGAGCGAAGGCGTTCCATGTAGTCGGTCCCATAAGGTCACAGAAGCATGAGAAGTTACCAGCGCCACGCGTGATTTGGGAATTTCTGAAGAGTGTTGCATGTATCTAAAAAGGTCCATGGTTTATTTTCTGTTCTGTTTACCTTTGCTAAGGTGGATTCTCAGGAAATGTTTGCACTTGGAAATCTGCATGTGACTTTTATTTTGAAAGTTTTCAGATGTTTTATGCTGCTTTTGTGTTTTACTTCCTGCCTGGCCCGATTTGAACTGTGGAGTTTGACCAAGCCCCCATAATTCGGGTCTGGAAATCAGGCAAAACAGGAAGTAACAAAAATTGCAGTTCCACCCTCATCCACTAGGGGCTGGTGTCAGAAGCGAGCAAATCCTCATTGACTCCCATGTTAAAAATACCAATTTCACATCAGAAATAAACATGTTTACAACCTGGTACCAAAACATGTTTTTGTTTAATAGATCTAGTTTACGCTCATGACAACTCTGAGGGGGGTGAATGTTTTTCTCACTCTTCTGTTTAAGTGTATTAAAAGCCTAAAATTCTGTATAATTAATGAGCATCAGACCCACGTGACCACAGAACTAGCTCCGGGGAAAGGCCTTAGCCTGAGCCTCGGCCTCACCTGAAAACTGTTCCACCATTTTCAGTCTCTCACCTTAGACCATTAGTTGTAGCGTTAGTGCGTTCCTTTTGGATATTTTTGTGCAATTGTTGGAGAAAATGACTTGCTGTGGCATTAATTGCTCTAATAGAGCGTCCAAGGAGTCTCCACTTCATTTTTTTTCGGTAAGTAAAATTATTTTTATGTATTTTAGGTCACTGCCGAGCTGATCTTAGATTTTAACATGTACTGTTTAACCATGAAATTTAAATGTAATAGGGTAAAACCCAGTGCATTTAACATAATGCTGCACTTTAGAAAATGGGTTGAAATATAACATGTTGGTGGAGCTGGGTTCCCACTATCGGTGTGGTCCCCTCCCCCCAGCGGCAGGTCGACACATCTCTGACCGCAGTGGTGCTTGTCTGCTGTGCGGCTGCCGGCTTGTGGAGCTCTCGGAGATCTCTGTGTTCCACCTGGTTCTCCCCAGTGGTCAGCCCGGCATATCTCTGACTCAGAAGCTCTGGTGTTGTGCACAGTTAACTTCAGTTGTAGCTAGGGAGCTACCTCCATTAGCTTAGCTCCCACCTCCGTGTTAGCTTTGAGTTAGCTTGTAGCTACATCGCTTCAGTTCGACGGGTGTCGTCATTTGTTCCCAGCCATACAGCCCCACCCTCAGCTCCACCTCTTTTAACTTTTACGGAATTGTCTGGGCTTGACGGAACCTGTGACACGGTCAAAATGGCGGTGGTGGCCACCTCCCATTTTGGCATAAAAACGTGGAATTGGAGCCTATGGACACGAATTGTCCAGTAAATATATCGTTGAGTTTGACATGTATTAGAAGCTTAGCACGTAAAAAACAAACAAACTCTAAAGCAACGCATTCAGAACATTCCACTTGACTGCCGGTGGAAAGGAGCTCGTCCACCATAATGGTGGCTAACTGCAGCAACGTACGTTGTTGCGTCTGTTGGAAAGTAGGGGTTAGACTTTAAAACTTTGATATGAAGGGCAGCAAGTGAAACATGTTCCTTTAAGGAATTTTTCTTACTTTAACCCTTTTTGTGCTCTCTAATGAATTCCTGTCACTTTAAATCCGGCACAGGAAGTTACTGAAAAGCATGATTAGTCCATGTTTCTCATGTTGGACAAGCTCAGTGTCTTTCGCATGTCCGGACACACTCTCTGGACTTTTACCAGTCTGACACGACCAGCTGAGCTGAGATTGTCTAACGCCCATTTCTAATGAGAACATGGAGGTGATGACAACCAGGAGCTCCGGGCTGCACAGAAGCAGAAACTGCACATCTTTGTGCACCAGCGTCCCGCGGGAATCTGCTGTTTTCTTTCTTAGCAACACAGTTTAGGCCTGATTTTTAACACACCCAGCTGTTGCACTCCGCATCTTCACGTGATCCAACATCCTCTCCTAGAAAATCTGGTGGTTTCAGCCCATCACCTCTAATGGGAACAAAAGGTCAGTCCTTAATTATTCATCCGGGATGTCAAACAATGCTCGCCGGCTGTTATTTAGGGTGGGGGAGACCCGTATGAATAATTCAGGAGCAGGATCCTCTTTCCTTGGAAAAGTGGCCCCGTGGCTCAGATGTTTGCGCGAGTCTTATCTCCATGCAGGAGCCCTCTTTCATTCCTGAGCTGACCTTGGCTGTCACTGCCGCAGCAGCATGGGTGGCACAGAAGGTGGCGAGGACGCTTGTTCTTCCTGTATCTGCAGGCCTCCTCCGCACACGCAGAGACAGAGTTAGAGTGACTGAGTAGGAAGGACAACGGGGAGCTGGCTGCTCCTCGTCTGAGTCCCCTCAGTGTCTGTTTACAGTACACTATGTGCCACGCTGTGGTGGGCGGGTGCCAGCGGATTAAAAAAGGCAGATTACTCTTTTTACAACGAGTTATTCAGCTTTTTACTCGAGGTACGTTTCTGTTCTTGGTGCACAAGGCATGTCAATTGCTCTTAAGCTGCTTTTTTAAGCTGGAAGGGGAAGGGGTGTTTATTGCAGCGGAGGAGGCAGAAGCAGATATTAATGCTGTTAAAGTACATTACACTGAAGAATGCTGTAATGTGAGTCACTTCCACAGTGGGATTAGGAGGAGGCAGAGCTGAAAGGGCTGTGAGTGAGGAGAAAGTGGAAATGTTCATCTTGTTACGCGAGAAGCATGGGGGGGTAAAGAGTGTGTGTGTGTGTGTGTGTGTGTGTGTGTGTGTGTGTGTGTGTTTCTGTAATTGCTCAGGATCGGAAGAGTCACACACACACACACACACACACACACACACACACACAGATACAGAACATGTTTTCATGCAACGGATGGCAGGCAGCCCAGATAAAATCAAACGTGCAGCATGTTTGTTGTTGTTCACGCCGTCAACAGATCGATGCTGCCCTCCCATGACCGCCGTCTCACGGCCCTTTGTGCTCCAGCACTTATCGGAGGAAGAGCGGATCGTCGGGACCGCGGTGACGCTGCAATTATTGATAAAATGCTCAATTAGCCGTTATGAAGAGAGCGAGTTCAGCCCTCAGCTCCAGTAAAACTTTCGCTCCATTCAATATGTTTTTGTTCTCCTGCCAGCGGAGTGCAGTCGTCTCGTCGGAGACGCTCATAAAAAAAGGGGGCGTCGTCTAAGAACAGAAGATCTAACGACACGAGACGCTCCATCGTTTGGAAATTTAATTTAGACTTTGTTTACATCTGTGTTTAAATGAATTCACGACAAACTGTGAAAGAAACGACTCTTTGTTTCCAAAAGAAGTCCAGAGATGTGAAGGTGATCATTATTCTCTGAGGGCTGGAAGAAGCAGCTTTATGCCTCCATGTTCTTTACGTTCACCCTCCTGTTCAGGGCTGTGGGAACCTGCTGTCTATCTCTAGGGGTCAAGGGTCACTGGTCCATCCAAAAGCAACAAAGAGAGGAACGCACCTCTGATCTAGTATAGCCTAATGTGTGTGTGTGTGTGTGTTTGGTCTGTGGAAGGAAATCAGGACGCCTGGAGCAAAGCTGCACATGCATGTGGAGAGAATCAGGTCCTTTCTGGGTGTTGAACCTGCAACCTTCTAGCTGAGAGGCATTCGTGTCACTTTGTTGGTTCGGATAAGCATCAAGGGGACGGGCCAGCCTGCTCTCAGGATCTGAAAGCTGTGGTTCTGGAGCCACGTTTGGTGCTTCAGCTCCTCTGAAGCGGCCCGCTGTAACTTCTACCATCAATCTGAGGAAAACTCCTATTTAAACGAAAACAAAACTTGGTTTTGTCCATTTTTGGACAAAGTCAACACACGGTACAAGGCGGTTGACCTGCCTAAAATAATATTTAAATCAAATGTAATACTGCAAAACTTTCATCGTCATCATCAGTTTTATTTATAAAGCACTTTCTAGCTCACTTTAGTCTGCCTCACAACGCTTAACACGACAAACAAAAACACTTTACAAAGACAACAAACACACAAAATCAAAATGACCGTAACAGAAATACAACTAAAGCCCTTTTCAGATTGACGTTCTGGAATATGTGTGGACAATTCAGTCCGGTTTTTAACCAGAACTGTGTTTTCAGACACACCACTTTTGTACCTGAACTTGTCCTTTCAGCTGCCTTCACACAGCAGGGAAAAGTTCCAGATGTCTGAGGGGGAGGGGGTGGGAAGGCTGTACCCGGCTAGTGCGGCGGGCGTACATGTGTCATTTACCCAGACAAAGCCATTCAGTCAAATGGAAGAAGAGATAGAATTCCTCTCACTGATCGGACTTATGTTAAGCATAATTCTGCGCACACGAAGATACATAAGAGACCTGGATGATGAAGCTCAATGGCTAAAGGAACCACGGAAGCGGTGTGAAGCGCTCCGTCGCGCGTCTAGGAGACGGTACCGTAGGAGGCGAGCTGCCATGGTTCGCCGCATGCTACAGGAGCGGGCTATCTAGGTGCGCACAGCATCCCCCCGGCCCCTCCCCCTCCTCCCTGTCCGGAACTCGACCTCACCAGTCTGAAGCAGCCACCTTGTCCGTGACAAGTCCGGACCTGTTACTAGGGGCTTCGTCCGGTTTAATTACGGAAAAGGTTATCCGGATGTTTGTGTTCAGACACAAAGGTCTTACGGACAGAGTCCCGAACATTTCCGTTTTTCATGGCCTGTCTGAAGGAGGCTTAAGAGACAAACATGATTACAAGCTACTGAGTAAAAATGTGTTTTTGGCCTAGCTTTTGAAACTTGAAGTGATGGCGCTGTTGGAACAGCCGAAGGCAGCATTCCACAACCGGGCCAACCCACCGAGAAGACTCGTCCACCTCGCGTCTCTAGATTGTATCTTGGGGTAAACAGCAGACACTTTGTGTAGCTTCTCTTGATTTGAGAACTAGAACAAACTAAAATGTTTTAGAAATGCAGCGGTCAATAGTCGGTGCTTTTATTTGACCAGCAGGGGCGCCTCCAGGAAATTTTGATAGGGGTGGCCAGATGGGGTCAAAGAAAATTTTGGGGTGGCACACCAAACTGGTCCTTGTGGTAACGCTGGTTGAATTTAGTCTGTGGCGATGTGCTGCATTGCGCCTTTATTCGTTTTTATGAAAATAACAGGACGTATCCAAATCACTTGACTTAAATTTTACAAACACAAACATTTTAGAAAAACGCATTTCAGTTATTTAAAATGTTATCCCAAATTTAAAGTAAAAATGTATTTTTTTAGATTAATTCACCTGTTGCTGTGTTCACAAAAAAAACTATGGAGATGAAAACTTTTTTTAAATGGTGAGCAGCAGAAGCAGAAACGCAGCAATTTTCTAGGGGTGGCCATGGGGCACCCTTGTTGATCGGATGATCAATCTGAAATGTTTTATCTTGGTTTGAAGCACCAGGCAGATTTAATGTCTTTATAAAAGTAGAAAAGTTCTTCTTCCGGCTCTTGGAGGGTGCAGACGCTTTTTTCCTCCTCTCCTCCATATCTCATCCTCAAGGCCTTTGTCTGTCTGTGTGTGCTGGGTGCACGGCTGCTTCTGCATTTTTCTGGAAACTGGAAACTGAAATTCATTTAAATGGATCTCGTCAGTTGGTCACTCAACGCGATAGATAAAATTTTTTCCACGATGAGAACGGGAGAAGTGGCTCCTGGATGTCCCTCCAGGACAGACCCAGTTGGACACATCATGGACTCCTAGAAACAGTGGAACTTGATTTGTTTATCTCAGCTGTCTGTGGAGGACTCTGAAGACGTGTGGATATTCGTGGTGTTGGTGTCAGGTTTCCTGCTCACTGGCCTTGGAGGCTACCTGGCTTACCGGAAAATTAACGAGCTGTCGAGGAATATTGGCCTGATCCCGGAGCTCAGAGATGGATTGCACCGCGCTGTGAATTCACACTCACATAATTGTCGAGATGAATCGTAAGCTTGGGACTTTGCCCGAGATTCATTCATTGGCACAAAAGATGGAGGCCATCAAGGATAGAGTGGACGAATCAGCACGGATTGGGATAGATTAATGTCCATTATTGGGATTTTGAGAGGTTGAGGACCAACAAACTGTAAGACAGAGAGGAAATTATCTCTGTCTGGCCCCAAAACAATTTCTAATCGGAATCTGGTGTCCTTGAGCCTGCAAGGCTACAACAAAAACGTCCCCCTCAGAAGAAATGTGGAATGTGCCGTCGCTATGGCA